>NC_143112.1:6528260-6839130 GCF_061535455.1 Colias philodice
CATAAGTTTTATGCATTTAAAATCAGTAACATATATTAATTTTTAAAATATTTCTAGGCCCAGAACCAAAAAGACGCAGACCCAAAAGAAAACCATAAATGTCCTTCCAAAGATTTAATAATAAGAACTTTAGTTTTTGTCAGGGATTACTTACTTCCGGCTGATAATAAAAAAGTTGATGTTGATATACTTAAAGACACCCTTGGAACATTTATACGACAAATAAATGATACAATTGTGGAAGATTCATATATTATAATTAATAGTAACAGTCGACCAAGGAAAGAAGTATTACGAGTATCTCAAATGGACGAAAGTAATCCACGAAATATATTAACGGGTAAATTATCTTTAGAATATCAAGTTCCTGAATTTAGAAACGGGGATTGCCAAACACTTTTAAGAGCTATTCTGAATGCAATAAACGCCGCGTATATGCAAATGAACGCGTATTGTGCAGAATCTGGCAAATGCAAATTCTCTAACAATGACATTACTCCACCACAAATTTCAATCCCACCAGGGCCACCACAACAAAATGTAATCGGAGGAATTGTTCAGAATCCACAAACGAACGAAGAGTTAAATAAATACATTTTATCTTTATTGGGAACTTATCCGCAAAATTTAGACATTATGACTATACTACAAAACTATAGACCTAATTCTACATCTATCAATGTTAACGGTAATAATAATAGTAATGAACAAGTGCTTGCTAATACAAATCTAAATAATGGATTACCGAACGGTCAAACGCAGGGTGCAAAAAATTCAGTACTAGAAATTTATACAATCTTGGATAAACCTTCAGGGTATACTGTTAACCAAGATTCCATTCCAACGGCTATTAATTCTGCTCACACGGCACCGGTAACAAATGCTTCGCTTCATATAATGTATGGTGCAGGTTCTATGCCACCGCCTGGACATATCGGTAGTATACAAATGACCCAAAATATTACTGGAACACCCACCATATCAGCTGAAAATCTGATATTAAAACAAACCATGCCTAGTACTGGTTCAACTATAATGAACAGCCATACTGGAGACAATAGTATTCCAATGCAAGGCTACCAGCACGGAGTATCCAACGTGATAAATAGAAACGTGATTAATAATGTACCAAATCAAGTTCCTAGTTACAATGTTCTGCAACCGCCACAAAATGCGTTTCAAAACGGAAACAATCCTCTAAATGCCTACCTACATTTGCAACAGAATAATCCTCAATTGGGATCGATCTATACTCAGAACCCACTATATGCTTATTTAAACTCTCCACAATCTAAATATATATTACAGAACTATAACAATAACTATCAGAATCCGCTCCATTTGAAGCCCCCTGTAACCAATCAATTCGGTTATTTACCAAACCAAAGAAACATGCTACTAAATCCGCAAATAAATCAAGGAATTTCATACAACACGGCTCCGGGAGTTAATAATTTGTTACAAAACGTCAATAACACAGTTGCATTACAAGATTTGTATCGCTTGACCAGTATGACGAATGGGCCTAAATTAAACATAGCACCTAATAAAAATGGCATGATTGAACTGACGTTTACATTGCAGCGCCCAAAGGCATTACAATATAACCCTGTATATTACGTCAAATACATCCTACCGTACCAGACCTATATGTACAATCTCCAGAACTTGTTACAGACGAGACCATTCCTAAGAAACAATCCAGCTCAATTATATCAAGAATTACTTGCTGTGGCTAACATGACAGAATCATCGCAGGACTTGAAAGATCTAGAAAAGCACGAAATTACTAAATTAGTAACAACCAACGGCGCTTTAGTAAAAGCAAAAGTTTTAGGTGATGGCAAAGATTCAGTTGATGCAGTTATCACAGATGAAGTTCAAAATATATTGAAATTGTCGTCTAAATTAGGTGCAGAGGGAATGTTGAATGCAACTAAATTAGCAGTTAATAATATAGAGGAAGCAATGAGTAATGGAAGCAACACAACTAAACTTGAAGCTAATGTTATAAATGCACCCATAGCTGATGTTTTGAATAGATCAGTGAATAGTAGAACACTTGGAATGACTCCTTTAATCACTAATCAACAGTACTTGCAACAAGCAATTAGAAATAATCGATATAATTCTCCATATGCGGGATATCGAAATGTTTATCCTGGCAGCAATGTGAATAGACAAGTTTTATTCGGTTAATAATATAAAATAAATACAAAAAATTTACTTAGTATGAATAATACTGCGAATAAAAATTTTGGTTCATTATTTAAATGTGTTTCGTTTCAGCTATACACTATCTGTCCCAGCAAACAATCTTTATATCACTTAGCGGCATGAAAAATAGACGTTATTTTGGTTAGAACCGATTCTCAGATCTACCCAATAGTAATCTAATCTGTGCCAATAGGCACACAAAATTTTACGGGAATCGGATTATTTTGGGGGAGTATAATAATTAATAACTAAAATCGTGACACGAGAATTTTATACACCATGATTTTGTTTACAATGTTAATTTTCTTTATACGTACCTACACTCGCGATGATACTGATTAATTTGAGCAAAGTTTTAAAATTAATATATTCTTAAAAATAAATTTAAAATGATTTTTTCAGAAACATCTACATGTATACATTTTAACTGCAACATGCGCCTGCGCACCTCCGACTCTTGCCATTTCATTCCGTTCGGGACCTATCTCTTCGTTTCCTATTGGTCACGCGCTCCGAGCGATGTTGCAGGCAAGATTAGAAATTAAGTACCCCGTGGTTATTGATTTTTTGCCTAGTGTGACAAATATTGAATAATGAATGAAAAATTCATATTTATAAATTATAACAGGATAAACAAAATCACGGTGTATAAAAGATAAAAATAAATAGGTAGAAATTATCACAACCTTAAGCTGTCAGTAGTTCTTTACGAATGTATGAAATTCAATGGGTGATTATGTTGTTTCTCAGACTCTTATGTTCCTAACTCGTGATTAACTATTTGAATATTCATTTCATATTTATTAATATTTGTTTGTCTCTAAAACGCAGGTAACGTCAAGTAACAAACGTTATTTTTACCCGACTACGGCAAAGCAAAAGGAGGGTTATGATTTTGACAGGCTATGTATGTATGTATGTATGTATGTATGTATGTATGTATGTATGTATGTATGTTCATCTGTTCCCTCGTAACTTCTAAACTACTTATCAGAATTCGACAAATGACATATCATTAGAAGCGTCTTAATTGTCCGCTGGTTATAGGCTATATGGGGTTTCACAAAATCTAATGTGGCGCCCTCTAGCGGACAAAACATACAGAGTAAAAAAATAAAGTTAAGATAAATATGCCGTGTTTGGTATCATTTGAAAGCTTTTTACTCGCACATTTTGAATATATATATATTACTAGCATTTGCTTGTGACTTTACCTGTATTCATGGGCTGATTGCATATAATTCACATCTTTTCGTTCATAGCTTCTTTATTAGTTCATCAATTTAACTTTTGTCAATATTATGCGCCAAAAATACACTTTAACACCAAAATAGTACAAATAATAAAAAGTAAAACAACTAAAACCCAACTACGACAAAAAACGACGCTGAAAAAGTATAAAACAAGATTTTCAGAATTCCACTATGTAGAGATAAATTTTCATGTTTGGAAAGGCGTAGTCACACGTTGTCAAAGTGCTACGGTAGATATATGTAACGTGTGACTACGCCTTTCCAAACATGAAATCTCTACATAGTGGAATTCTGAAAATCTTGTTTTATACTTTTTCAGCGTCGTTTTTTGTCGTAGTTGGGTTTTAGTTGTTTTACTTTTTATTATGAAATTTGAAATGAACATTGAATACGGTGAATACAATGGTGAATACGAATAATTTTAAATATTACAAGTTGTTGCAGATCTCATTTAGGTAGATGAAAATCTGCATAAAGGCAATTAAATTATGATTTTATTTTTTTCATTTTTTTCATTAGGTACCTACTTATTCATTCTTTCCTTTTATCTACATAAAAATATGTGCAAACCGTGAAATACTAAACTAAAGTGTAAACTTCATTCGAAAATTGTCAGAGATAAGATAATTTATAGTGAGAATAATTAACAAAATTTTTTACCTTCATTATGATGGATATATTGGTTTTTCACATAGCAAAACAAGCAGTTCTGGTGCCGATTTCACTGAATAGTAATAGGTAGGTACATATTATAATAAATTTAATCTTTAAAAAGATAAACGCGTTACATAATGCCCACCCAGATCATTATGTAACGATCTAAGGTACCTACCACCCGATACTTTGCCAAAAAATAATATGCATTACTTACTAGGCAAATCAATGTCAAATCGCAACTAGGATAACGGCAATAACCTCGCGCAGTAACAGTTTGGATTAGTTAATCACGTAGTGATTATATTACTTCTTCTTCTTCTCTTAAATAATGGCTCCACCCAATAAAAAGGGACTTCGCCAATGTCCAGTATATATGGGAGAAACAGGACTCAAATTTCAGTCAGTTAGACTTGTGCAGATTTGACATTTAACATTTGGTACTGAGTGGGAAAATGCAGAAATTTTTATCAACTTGGAGCGGCTAGAACAAACACATAAGACAATACAGGTTATATATATTACAGACAACAGGAAACACTAATATGATTTATAAATATAATAAGGGGTTAATATTTTAGTTTATTATAGGAAATAAATTTAGATAGAATTTCAACAAATTTGGAAGGCACTAAGGACAACAGACATTTAAAATTTGTGGGACGAGGGATTTCAGGAGGGAGGACATCCATTAATGAAGAACGAAGCTTGGTACATTCAAAGAACAGGTGGTCAGTAGTTCCTTCGTCCAATCCACACTCACAAATAGAGTGATCTCGTACTCTGATTTTCGCCAGATGGACAGGAGTACACGCATGGGCGAAGCGGAGCCGACAGATAGTGGATGTTACTGGTTTGTCGAATTTACGAAAGCGGAAAAACCATGGTTTGTGTGGAATAGTAGGCTGAATGTCCCAATAAAATTTACCTTTTGTGCGGCTGGATTCTTGCCAAAGATTCAACCACTTCCTATCTAAACGTGATTTTGATAGTGGAACAAGGTCTTGACTGTAATTACTAAAGTGAGTATTGCAACCCACTTGCGTAGCAGACTTAGCCAAAGAGTCAGCCATCTCGTTACCCCCTATACCAACATGACCTGGTATATAAGAGATTTGAACGTGGAGACCCTTATTGAGGCAATTTAAAAGAGCCACACGGATTCTCAAAATCAAGGGGTGACAAGATCTGGATCGAAAGGGATTAGATAGGAGAGCCTGGAGGTGATTATATTATCCTCTTTGAAGTTAATAGTGACATATTCAAAAGTGCTTCTAGAAGTAGTCCAATTGAATAAATAAATATTTGATTTTGTTTATGAAGATAGAATATGCATGCATGAGAGACGAGAGACGTACCTACTCGTACTAATACCTAATCTGTGGACGTAGGTAACCTAAGAGCGTTTTCACATTATCCGATCCGATATCGGATATCGGAAGCCGATAGCCGATATCCGATATCGGAGGGAAGTAAAATGTATGAAATATGTATCTGTCTTTCACATTGTCCGATCCGATATCGGATATCGGAGCCGACACCGATATGCCCGTGAGCTATCGGACGATAATGTTCAGTGTTGCCAACTCAATTTTCGAAAAGGCAGTATACCAACAGCAAAAAAGCACTAGTTTGTGTATTTTCAGTCTTATAGGACGCTAAATCTTTAAAAAAAATCTTTGCTTTAACCTAAAATCCTTTCTATTAAAAGAAACCTTTTTTTATTAAGAAAACACACATTTAAGTATTTATAGGCATTAAAAATACGATTTATACGGCAGCTATTTTAATTACCGTATAAAAATATACGGCAATTGGCTGAACTGAAGTAAACAAAAATATATTGCGTTCTTAAATTCAAATATCTATCTTCGAAAATATTAGTGTCTATCATCTTTATTTTAACTCATTCTGCCTCGCTCCTCCTCCTACTCGGATGTTGGTTGTGCTCTGTGGTTGTGCTATTTATTGTATTGTTGTCATTGAGTGCTTTGTTTTTAACCGACTTCAAAAAAAGGAGGAGATTTCACACCGATTTTGTTTTTATTTTGAATTAACAACAAAGAATATTTGAAAACTCTTAGTTCTAAAATAATTGCGACGGTAAAATAATTTATGTATCTTTAATTACAGGAAATTACAACAATCATATTATAAAATATATATTTGAACGGGTGACAATATTATTTACAGTGTAATAAGAAAAAGAATAGAAAATTTGAACAAAGATTGTATCACTTAATAAATTTATCATAGGTACTACATGAACTTTTATAAATGTATACAGTGAAAAAATGACTAAATGACTAGGTACGTCTTGTTAAAAATACATATTTTATTTTATTTTATTTATTTGGTCAACCAACATTTGTTTACAATGATTCTTAAATATAAATTTTACATAACATATAGTTCTTGCGATAAAGTAACAAATAATTAGAGGTTAACACAGCATGCGCCAATTATACAGAGCTATTTCTTAAAAGTAGGATACTTGTTATTGTTAATATTATTAAAAGAATAAGAATTATTTAATTATGGTGATGACAACAATTTAAGGTTTTAATTTTATGATATGATGGATATGATCTATCATTTGATTTTTTTTTAATTATACCTTTTTTTATCAACTGGCAACTTAGTTTAGTTTTCTCTAAAAATTTCTGGCAGCACTCATGATAATATCGGAAGGATTTTATCGGACAATGTGAAAGGGAAAATTGTATCCGATATCGGACATCGGCTATCGGCGTCCGATATCCGATATCGGATCGGATAATGTGAAAACGCTCTAACGAGGGTACATTAATAATAGCACAGATTACTATTAAAGTAAAGATTCAATCCACAGAGTATGTTAAAAAACCTGTCCTCGCTCGGTGGAATCATGATTTGCTATAAAACAAGAAAAAGGGATAAAATACTGTAGAAAATAAAAATTACAAACAAAACTTTATTAACTTCTGAGTTATTTGGTCTATTAAATATATTTTTTTCATCTTTGAATCTACATAATATGCATAATCTATGATAGCTACTCTTCCAAAATTACTCTTCATCGAGCTCTTCATAGTCCGGAGGCACTTTAAAAAACCATTCTCTTAAAAAAAAAGTTGAATTCGCAGTGAAAAAAAATGGCGGTGAATTATGCTAATTTGCCGCCTTTTTTTGTGCACTGTATGATAACGTAAAGCGGAACGCAAAAATGGCTATATTCAAAATATTTGTTACCTTTGACGTCTGTCAAATAAATGAATTATGATAGTTCATAACCTCAAATTCGTACAAGATCATAAACATAATAATTCAAATAAAATATAAACAAATAAAATATAAATAAGTGTCCTATAAAAATTGTTTAGTGTAAATGTTAAAGTGTAATTGTGTATAGTGTAATATGATTTCACGTAAGCCGATATTTCAAAAGCCGAGTAAGTAATAATAATCTAAGAATCTTAATAATAATGGATTGTAAACACAAATCATAATAACAATATACCATCATAGTTAAAATAGTCATATAAGCTTGAAATATAACGGCAAATCGTAATACTGGATGTAGTCCCGTTTTGCAAGAATTAGTATCGCATTTTCGATCGCTTTGGCTTATCATTGTAGTGTGAAAGTGAAGTCCCATGTCCCCAAGTGGGGTAAGGCGCAGATGCATTATACATCAGTTTTACTGATCGATTTTCTTTAGGGACAAGTAGGTCAGCCTTCTGAGTCCTGCCAGACCGAGACATTTTTTTTATAAGCCTCTACCGGGAATCGAAACCATGACCCCGCGGTTCTACGCTCACGTGTCAACCACTATACCAAGGAGGCGGTCATCATTGTAGGGTCAAGGGGAAATAAACTCCAATCACCAAATCTGGCCACCTTATTCAAATAAAAGTGTATAATATCTGAAGATTTAAAGGATTGTGTAAACTGTAAAGTCAATTTTATCCATTTTTATCCAGGCGATGACAATCTATACCCAGTGAGGAACAAAAACGGAGAGATAGAAACACTAGTCAATCCAAACATTGACTCCGCATTAAGCATAGACAACGATTCCAAAACTAATGTTGTGTACAATCGTTACCATCACTTACCATTGGAGGCTCAACGACAAAAGTTACCAGTGTTCCAGTACAGAAATCATATATTGTATTTGATGGAGAGATATCAAACGCTGGTCTTGATTGGAGAAACGGGATGCGGCAAGTCTACACAAGTACCACAGGTAAGCTTTTGTTAATCTCTATAATCTGTGGCTGCCTATAGTATATATTTAGTACTTTTAATTCTATGTCCATAGTGGTTATATTCAGGAGTGAAAATGCTATATACACAGGTGTTTTTAAATAAAAAAAAGACGGGTTGCACTCCGGGAGTGCCAGCAGAAGTGAAGACTTGATTATTAACGTTCAGCATGTTTGATATTTTGGAATGGTATCCGTCTTACGCTTTTTCGATCAGGTCACGTGTCCTGACGCGATTTTAAGATTTTATACCCATTACAGAAAAAGTGCTCAACGCTGCTAAAGAAGTTTTCACTTCAAAAATGGATTAACTTATTGATAAAATAAACTTTTTCCTCTCTGGTTTGCATATTTCAAAGTGGTCTGTAGAATTTAAGACGTATATGCATTTACCATTGTATTTCTCCATTTAAGATATTATACCAAACTAAGTTATCAATAAGTATTTTACAGAATAAATTTGAATTAGAAGCTTACAGCTCATGTCAGTCCACCACCGGGTTCAATCTTTTGTTTGTAGTTATACAAATCTTTACCGTTTCTAAAAGTTACCTAAATTTGTGCCAAAATACATAAGCAATACAACCTGTAATTGGGCATAAATATGCTTTTTCCTCATTCCTCTTTAGGTATATAATTAAATTCGTAATTTTTGGTTTATCCAAAAACAAAACTTAACTGATAAGCAATGAAATCATATAAATATTGTTTACATATTATAAGATAAGAAAAAGCTAGTCAAAACGTTACTCATAACATTATTGCACGCCTCATAAGCGAAGCGTTGAGGTGGGTACTACTGTCACTTCGCGCAAAACATCTGATTTTTCAAACTTAAAATGTCTTTATGTATCATACATTGCACTTGTAAGATAATACATACACACACATATTAAGAAAAAACACTATTTTTAACGTTCATGATATTTTTGATGTCATTTTTGTTATTTAAACTAGTTAAAAAACAGTTTAAAAAAGTTCTGTCTTGGACGTCCGTGTGTCTGTATGTGCGGATCCTTTTTCTTGTTAACACGATAGCGACCGAAATACTTTACTAAACGAGTCTTTTTTTTTCTCTTACGCTTGAGTATGCTCAGGAATAGAACCCTTTCATTTTTCAGGGTCTGATTCGATGTGGTTTAATTGTTATTAAATAAACAAAAATAATAATTAATAAATATTTATTACAAAAAAAATTATGAGGCGTGCACTTTTGGATTTTCCAAATTATTTTAAGTTTATTTTGAAATAACTATTAAATTTATAATTTTACTAGCGGTCCGCCCCGGCTTTGCCCGTGGTTCCTATATGTTTAAACTATTCTATCTCTCAAGTTGGATCGAAATGCACATGGTGTGCGAATTTTATTATAATCGGTTAAGTGGTTTAGGAGTCCATTGAGGACAAACATTGTGACACGAGATTTATAGATATTAAGAAGAAAGATATCATTAAATATAACTTTTAATGCTATATTTGTAGCAAGTTAACATCACTATTCACTATGTTGTTTAAAATAATATTTACCTTCATAATAGAAACTTGGTAAATAATACCAAGTTCCAATTCATGCTTAATTAAATTTATAAACATTCAACTTATAACTACATATTTGGAACATCTCTGCTTATAAAATAGTCACGTATTTTATAAAGTGGTTTCGTTTTTTAGGGTTCTGTAGTTAAATGTTAGAGGTAATATTGCCTGGCCATATGATGCATATTATATATTTTTTTATTAATTATTTTAGGCATATTCTATAAAAAAAACCACAAATAACTTTATAACTTACTCAATACTACGTAAAACAAACTTATCTATTATTATAATATATAAAGCTACACTACCACTCACTCACTCACTGACATCGCTTTTCTCGGAAACTATGCGGAAAGTGGGGGGGATAACGACGTGATCGTGTAGAGGTGCGCCGAGCGACCAGAGGAAAAATATTGACATCTCCAACACCCTGGACAAGAGAGTGGACCCCTGGAGGTGCGCAAAAACGGTGACACCTGGAGGGGGGGTGTCGGAACAAAAAATGCTCAGAACTGGTGGCGATTACCAGGGGGGGTGGAAAAATGGGGATTTTCGCGAAAACAAGATGGCCGCCGTACTTTGCCAAAATCGCCGTTTATGAATCCTTACGTCTCAAATTTGGCACACGTGCTCTGTTCGAGCCGGCGAATCGATCGGTGCCCCGTTCGAGTGGCTCCGGGCTCCCGTTTCCGACTTTCATACATTTATTTATTTATTTATTTATTTATTAGACACACCAATAATGACTCAATTAATACAATATACAGAAATACATTAATAATTATTTCATAAACTGAATTGGCCATAAAGCAGGCGTATACAACAATTATAAAAAAAATGTCTTAAAATTTTTCAGTTTTAAAAGTTTAAAAATACATAATCAAATTTATCATCCATTGACGAAAAAACATAAAATTCATCACATAATTAAAAATTTATCAAGAATACATAACATGATTAAAATTTTGAAATTTGAAACGTCCATGAAATAAAAAATATATGACTAAAATTCAATTAAAACATGGCTAAAACACATAAAATACAAATTAATAAAAACACATAAAGCACATAAAATAAAATATGTCAAATACATCAAAAATACAACACAGTCACTGAATAAAATTTACTATTTTATTTTTAAAACTATAAAAATTATCGTGAAAGATGTCAATGTCAACGTTATTACTATGTTGTAAGCTATTTCTTTTATTGGTAACACTATTGTACGTTTTCATTAACCTATTAAATGGACTATTCTTTTTTAAATTAGTACGGGATAGACTTGGGCAGAAAGTACTAGAAACACCGTAACGTGGAATAGAGCGTGGAACTGACAAATTCAAATACATAATTAGGTTAGAGCTAAGGTTCCCATGAATAATTTTATGCAATGTATATAAATCGAGTAAACGACGGCGATTTTCCAAAGAGTTTAATTTAAAGTGATCCAGTCTATCTTTATAAGCTGCCCTATACGAAATACGGTGATCCTTAAAAGCTAAGTACTTTGTGAAAGCTTTCTGTAGGCGTTCAATGCGGCCTATATGAATTTGATAATGCGGATTCCAAATCGTACTAGCATATTCTAATAGACTACGAACTAGGGCACTAAATAGGCAAATTATCGTACTTGCTTGTCTGAAATCTTTTGTATTCCGTTTTATAAAACCTAACATCTGCCAAGCTTTAGAACATATATGATCAATATGGTTTGAAAAGTTTAGTTTTTTGTCAAATAATATACCTAGATCACGAACTACTGACACTTCCTTAACAGGTTTATGATTAATTGTGTAAGCTGATTTAAAAGAATTCTTTTTTCTAGAAAATTTTATGTGAAGGCACTTGTCAGCGTTAATCTCCATTTTATTATTCTTACACCAGACTTGAATAGCATTTATATCATGCTGCAGAAGATATGCGTCATCAGAATTGTTCACACTACGATAAAGTTTTAGGTCATCGGCAAAGATTGAGCAATTACTATAACTAATGCAGTTAGAAATGTCGTTGATAAAGATTAAGAAAAGAGTCGGGCCTAGGTGTGACCCTTGGGGAACCCCTGACGTCGCAATATATTCACGAGACCTGAATCCACCCATGGTCACCCTTTGAACCCTATGGCGAAGATAAGAATGAAACCATTGGATAAGAGTTCCGTGGAAGCCATAATTCTTCAATTTTACCAACAGTGTTGTATGGTCGACTTTGTCAAATGCACTGCTGAAGTCTGTGTATATGGCATCCGTTTCAGAGCCTCTGTCTAAGCATTCGGTGATATATGTTGAATAGTGCAGTAAATTTGACACTGTCGACCGATTTTTGCAAAATCCATGCTGAAAATCATTGATAAGGTTGCTAAAGTATGGAGTAACGGCGGATAGTACCAAGCGTTCAAAAATTTTTGAGAAAGTGTTTAGTAGAGAAACCGGACGGTAATTTTTGACATCATCTTTATCGCCTTTCTTGTAAATAGGGACGATATTTGCTGTCTTCCACGCGGTTGGAAAAATCGAAGACTCTAGGGATTTCTGAAATATGATTTTGAGCGGAAAGGAAAGATTATGGCTGGTTTTAATAATAAAAAATGGCGGGATTCCATCTGGTCCTGCGCCCTTACTAGGATCGAGGGAACGGAGCAATTTTAGAATATGGCTCTCAATTACCTCGATATCGTATATGGAGAATTGTGAATATATATCATTATCCGCGGTTAATACCTGCTGGTCACTACATGAAAATATTGAATTAAAATGAGAAGCAAAAAGCTCGGAAATGCCAGGTCCAGTATCGGAAGACAAATTACCTAATTTCATTCTTGCGGGAAAAGTCGACGAACAACCTCTACGACTTTTAATGAACGTCCAGAATTTTTTAGGATGATGCTGTATTGAAGCTTCTATACTAGTTATATAATCCTTATATTGAGATTTAATTAATTTATTAATTCTTTTACTCAGGATGCTGACTTCTAGATTGTCCCTAGGATTTTTATAGATTTTAAACCTTTTACGGATTTTTTCTTTTTCAGAGATTAGCTTTATAAGATCCTTTCTATACCAAATAGGATATTTTCGGCTTTTTGTTTTGTGGCTGGGAACGTGAAGATTAATTACATCATTTATCAAACTATAAAACTTTGAAACCATAACATTGACATCTTTACACGAAACCAATTCCTGTTCCCAGTTTATCTCTGACAGCTTGGAGTTAATCAAACAATAATCAGATTTAAAAAATTTACGACTTGCATATGGTTTGTTTATTAAATATTTAGATTTCGATAATGCTACATTAATTTTAATTGCCGGATGATGAGGGTCTAATCTAGCTAAGGGAACAGAAACCTTTGATACTTCAATCTGACAATTTCGGCCAAAAACTAAATCTAAAATTCGCTGGTTATGATTTTTAACATTATTAAATTGGAGTAAATCATTTTGAGACATGAAATCCACTAGAGACAAGCCAGATGAAGTATCATAGTTGCACGGGCGTAAATACATATCTGATTCCACCGTCCAGTCAATAAATCCCATATTAAAATCACCTATAACTATTGATTCACATGGATGCGATTGTATAGCATTACTTATATTTTCCAAAATACCATCTAATACATATGAACACACTGGAGGAGGTAAGTAAACAGCACATAGTAAGATATCCCTAGTTTTGCCCTCCGATATGCATTTCAATGAAACCCATAAATCTTCATATATACTTTCAAGGTGACGCATACGAACAGATTGAATTTGTTTAGATATAGCTATAATAACACCACCACCTCTCGTCTTTATAGATGCCGTAGATTGCCGGTCTCTTCTATATATATTATAATTTTCATTTAAAATCTCGTTATCAAATACTGAACAATCCAACCAAGTTTCCGTACCAATAATTATGTCGTATTCGGTTTGCAGTGACATTAACCTTATACCATCTAGTTTAGTTTTCATACCTCGAAAATTTTGATAATATATATTGAATGGTAAAATATTAAATATCGGACTTTTTCCTAGGGCAATGATACTATATTTTGTTAAGAGATTCGAAGTTCTTAATTTGTATGGGTTGAGATCGCTCATCCTTCCGGGTCAAAATTCTCCCGTTTCTTACCCAGACAAATTTTATACCTTTTTCCTTTGCAACGAGGCGTGTTTTAGCATGAAGGGACTTATAATATGGTGATAAATGTTCCGACACATAGATAGGAGTCTTATTTCCACCATAACCCAACAAACTAGAATTAATACGATCGTTTTGTGTGTTTTTATTAAACTTTGAAACAGCTGATATTATTCCATCCCGAACGTGTGTACTACGGAGCTTAAAAATAATAGATCTCGGTCTTTTATTAGAATCGTCGAGTTTTCTTACGCGTGTACATGTTATAATGTCGGATTCCTGAATTGGGTAGGAAACGATGGAGCAAAGCTGCTTCATTACAGAAATTAAATTTTCGGCTTTATTTTCAGGCAGTCCGTTCACCTCCACATTATTCTCACGTGCATGTTGTTCTAATAAATTAATGCGCATTGATAAATCGCTTACATTTGATTGCAATACAGAATTCTCTTTTTTCAAAATCGAAGTAGTATCTTGAATGTGTTTAAATTCACATTTCAATTGGTCATAGTCAGCGCATAAGAAATCTAAAGTCTTTTGAAAGTCATTTAAAACTGATAATTGGTCTCTGATCCCATTTAACTCCTTCGATATATAAGAATCGATTGATGCTTTAACAGCCTCATGCACTGCTGATTGAATTTCGCTTTTTATTAAGGATAATAAGTTCGGATCACAAATTGTTGACTTAGATTGGTTCTGCGCCGATTTCTTTCGGTGAGTAATGTTGTTTTGAATTATTTGCTCGTCATCTGAAGAGCTTGTACTTTTATGTGTAAGTGCATTTGAGCGAACCGGGGTATTTGAATTGTCACCTCTAGGAATCTTTTTATTGCGGCATGCCTGACAAGTCCATCCCCTTTTTTGCGATTCCGACATTAAGTTGAATTTCTTAAGGGGGATGTTAGCGCACAACAGATCGAAACGACTTGTGCAGTGTAGACAAGATAGGTATTCGAGACCACTGATGATATTTGGGCATGCACAACACGAGAGACCTTTATTATTAGAGGCCATATTTAATTTTTTATTATAAAAATTTTCCTTTTCCTCTCCTTATCCTTATATACCGTAAAATATTATGTGTGTTCTTGTTAAAGTAGATGATAGCAGAAAAAAAAGAAAAAAAAAAAAAAAAAAAATTTATGTGGTATTACGTGGGATCGAACCGTAGACTCCCGATTCTAATACCGATGCATGTTACACATAGCCAAACCAACCGTTGAGCGTTGAGTCAAATTACGCGATATTATTCTTCGGATTTTTTAATTTATTTTTATCAGTTATGACCGAGGGTAATAGAAAATTAATTTCATACACTTATAAAGTAAATTAATACTTCCACTAGCACAATTTCGCACTGTCTGCACTTTATATTGTTTATTGTGTAACAGGATTGATAAATAATGTAATCAATCGCAATAAGCCAGGTGAGTTCACGTATATCACACAATTTTAATCAACAATAACTCTCAGCCGATTCACCGACGTTTTATTATGTTTTGTTATGTTTTGGAAATATTTTCAAATTTAGGATGACAATTTGGAGACTCTTAACATGTTCCCTCAATAACAACACAACTTTAGAACACTTTATCTATTTATAAATAACAAATATTTAAGGACACAATGTTTACATGTCAGAATTTGACAGATGATGGAAATTATTAAGATACATTGGAAAATCCAACGGCCCGCGGAAACGGTGCGAGTTGGGTGGGGGGTGTCGGAACTAAAAGTGATCACCACCCTGGGACGCTACCAGGGAGCCATAGTGGGTCGCTCGATTTTGGAATTTTTCCATTTTTGGCGCAAACATAAAAACGTAAATTTAGACGAGGTGGCGCAACGGAGAAACACACCAATGATGCATTCATACTCGCCCAGCTCCCAGGATATCCAGAAAAATCCGAAATTTTGAACTTTCTCACAGCCCGCGGAGACGGTCAACGGCCCGCGCAAACGGTAGCAGCTACATCTGGGGTGCTCAAACTAAATGTGTAGTAGACCTCGAGCAATTACCACAGATAGTGAAAAAAATTCAAAATGGCGGAAAAAATGGCCGCCGCCATACAAATGCTAAAATGGCCATTGCTGGGCCGATCGCGCTGAAACTTGGCACAGGGGCTTTAATCGAGCCGCACATTAAGGTGGGATACTCATAATTGAATTTCCACCGCTGGTTTCCGAGTTTCATACAACGCGAAATTCGACGGCTCTCGGAAACGGCGCGAGATAGGTGTGGGGTGTAGAACTAAAAAATGATCAGGAAGATGGGGCGCTACCAGGGCAATGGAGAGATTTCAAATTGGACGCCATTTTTTTTTCAAAAATGGCCAATTTTTCAAAGCAAGATGGTGGCGCCGGTTACTTTACGATCGGTCTGAAAATTGACTTCTGTGCTCTAATCGGCCAGATATACAAAACTGCATACTCAGAATTTCTCTCCGACCCCCGGTTTCCATTTTCCATACATCACGAAATTCAATGGTTCTCTGAACCGGTGGCAGGTAGGTCGGGGTCGCGGAAGTAAAAAATGCTTCAAAACCTGGTCCGCTTCCAGGCACATAAAAATTTTTGGTAAAAAGCGAATTTTTTTTTTTCGAAAATTTTGTATGGAATTTTCCATAGTAGGAAGGGAAATTGAATAGCAACGGCAAAGGACGGCGCCGCGGGCGGCTTGCTGCCCGCACACAGCGCAACGGCGAAGGTCGACAGCCTCCCGGAGCAGAAAATATTTATTAACATTTGAACTACCGCACGAGCCAAGCGAGCGAAGCGAGCGAATCACGGCAGCGGCCAGCGTAAATATTCAAATAGGTAGCGAGGAGCGAAGCGACGAGCGAGTTAGGTTATCTTTTGAACTACCGCACTAGCCAAGCGAGCGAAGCGAGCAAGTCACGTCAGCGGCCGGCGTAAATATTCAAAGAAGTAGCGAGGAGCGAAGCGACGAGCGAGTTAGGTTAACTTTTGAACTACCGCACTAGCCAAGCGAGCGAAGCGAGCAAGTCACGTCAGCGGCCGGCGTAAATATTCAAAGAAGTAGCGAGGAGCGAAGCGACGAGCGAGTTAGGTTAACTTTTAAACTACCGCACTAGCCAAGCGAGCGAAGCGAGCAAGTCACGTCAGCGGCCGGCGTAAATACTCAAAGAAGTAGCGAGGAGCGAAGCGACGAGCGAGTGAGGTTACTTTTGAACTACCGTACTAGCCAAGCGAGCGAAGCGAGCATGTCACGTCAGCGGCCGGCGTAAATATTGAAATAGGTAGCGAGGAGCGAAGCGACGAGCGTGTTAAGTAAACTCTTTAACAATTTATTATGAAAAATGAAAAGTCACTGCCCGCTATCGATTAGACACCTCAAAGTAATTTATAAACAGTTTCGACTGACTGTAGAATCGCTGTTAGCAGATGTAACAAATGGACAGGAAATTCGAATGCATTTTCAAATGACTGAAGATTTCTGCCCTGGGATGAGCCGCGAGCTGCTTGCAGCTCGCGCACCAAGCACCCTCGAAGGTAGACAGCCCCCCGGAATAGAAAATATTTGAATGGGAAATTTATAAGCACTTCCGATTGATTGTGGAATCGCTGTTAGCAGATATTAACAAATTGACGGGGAATTTTTATGCATTTTCAACTGACTGAAGATTTCTGCCCTGGGATGAGCCGCGAGCTGCAAGCAGCTCGCGCACCACGCACCCTCGAAGGTAGACAGCCCCCCGGAATAGAAAATATTTGAATGGGAAATTTATAAGCACTTCCGATTGACTGTGGAATCGCTGTTAGCAGATATTAACAAATTGACGGGGAATTTTTATGCATTTTCAACTGACTGAAGATTTCTGCCCTGGGATGAGCCGCGAGCTGCTTGCAGCTCGCGCACCACGCACCCTCGAAGGTAGACAGCCCCCCGGAATAGAAAATATTTGAATGGGAAATTTATAAGCACTTCCGATTGACTGTGGAATCGCTGTTAGCAGATATTAACAAATTGACGGGGAATTTTTATGCATTTTCAACTGACTGAAGATTTCTGCCCTGGGATGAGCCGCGAGCTGCTTGCAGCTCGCGCACCACGCACCCTCGAAGGTAGACAGCCCCCCGGAATAGAAAATATTTGAATGGGAAATTTATAAGCACTTCCGATTGACTGTGGAATCGCTGTTAGCAGAAAATTATAAATGGACTTGGAATTCTAACACATTTTCTAATGACTGCCCTATTGCTTCAACCCAGGGGCAAAAGGGGCTCGCGGGCTGCTTGCAGCCCGCGCACAACGCACCAGCTAGTACTAATATTATAAAGCTCTAGTTTGTTTGTTTGAACAATGAACATGCTTATCTCAGGAACTACTAGTCTCATTTGAAAAATCCGAGTTTTATTTTGCATCCGTTTCACTGATCGATTTTATTTACGAAGAAGTTGGTATTTTAACTACCAGCCCCCCTAGTCAAGTGGCTTTCTGTTAGCGTAGCGTTCAATAGAATAGACTACGAATGTATGAGATTGACGTAGGCTGTAGATACGTTTATCTGGAATTTTCAGCAAATCTTTCAAATCTATTGTTACTGAGTTAAAATTAAAATTTTTTAGATATTTACTTTTTCATAATTTCGTTTAAGTAGGTTTATTTTAAGTTGATATTTTTGTTTTCGCGTTATTTTTAGTTTTAAAGAAGTGATTTTCAATTCTAAAATAAAGATTCATAGATTTTTGAGGCATAGTAAGTGTTGGTACGTAAGGTAAGGCTCCGTAACTTACCTTACGTAGCGACACTTACTTGGCTGCTAGTGATGTGCTAATTTTTCAAGGCTTATACAATTTTTCACAGTATATAAATTTTTATCTAAACACGTTTTACAGTTTTTTTTGTTTTCAGCTAAGTAATATACCTAGTAAGCGTAATGTACATATGACTGAACATCACAATTCACAAACAATAACAATATTTCTTAAAATGTTAGGAATTGAAACCGTTAAATATAAATATAATATTATATAATCTTAGGTAGGTTAAGGTACCTATCTTTTTTTAAATAATAAAGAAGGAACTTTTAAAACTGCTTGATTTTAATTTAAAAACTGTTTTCATGAATAAATCGCATCCTTTTAAATAACACAAACATTAGAATATTTATAATTTTATACACGTAACGATTTAGGTATCAAAACATAAAGCTATTAAGTATAAAGATTTAAGGGCGCGTATAAAGTCAAATCACCAATCAACTTTTAGTTGATACGTGTAGTATTCAAGACCAAATATAAAAAATAAAATATATGTAAAACTTGATGATATTTTCGATTATATTGTCAGATCAAAAACATAAAATATTGAAATTGACTCGATAGAAAAAATTCACGAAGTTACCTCTAAATTTCACACTTTTACGTTTTTTACTGGACATGGTAATACTTATTATGATTTTTTTTTTCATAAACAATTATATTAAAACATTTGCAAGATATTTGTCAGAGCATTTTGTGTAATTACTTTTAGTTTTGGTTTAATCACGATAAAACACTTTTGGCGCTTACTATATTTTTAATTACGCAAGAAATCATCTTCCATCGCACGTTCCGGGAGCTAAAAACATAATTCTATTTCATACATCAGACGCTATCGCTCCGTTGAGACGAGTAGACCACGCTAAAATTGCTGCGCCGTGGCCCGTGTTTTATAATTACGCCGAATATTGATTTGTTGAAAATGGTAAACAACAAAATGAAAAGACTTAAGAAACGAGAACTAAAGAAGATTCAAATTGAAAAGATAACTAAATGTCGAAGGTAATAATGTATATAATGTATAATAAAATAAATAATAAATAATAATAATAAGTATATTAATAAATAATAATTATAATATAAAAAGATAAGTCTTGATTTACCTATTTGAGAAAGTTTAGTTTCTGTAAAATAATTTCCGCGGGCTGAGTATTGACGCGATAGCAGCAGCAACTATAGATAGGTAAATAAAATTCATAGTGGTAGGTACCTAATTCTTACAGTCGCGGTGCAATCAATCAAGTCAAGAAAGATTTATATTATTATTATTACTATAGGCAGATCCTATGTTCGCTCCAGTAAATAATAATATAAATAATATGTAAACCGGTTGTGAATAGTACATATATATTATATTTACAATCTGTATTAGATAATCATACATAACATCTATACATAGGTATAACAAATTCGTACGAAAGTCAAAACTGTACTTACATTGAATAGGTATTTTTTTATAATATACATATGTATATGTATATGTCACGGCTAAAGGTAGGTGAGAACATAAACTTAAGATTAGCCGGCTAAACTTAGGTTTATTTTCGACGAGGTGTTAATGTTAGTTTGTTCTATCTTTAGCCGGCTAAACTTAAGTGTAACCGCAGGCCCGTGGCTAAAAATGTCGGGGTGGGTAGATTTGGTTAGCGCCGGGCCGGTGGAGGGCTTGAGGGGCCCGCACAGTGCCAGAAAACACTCGCCCTGTTCCTTACATGTATTATAGTAACCAAATCTACCCACCCCGACTCAGGGCAGAAAGCTGGTGGCTAGGTTAGGTTAGGTTAGAACTCTTAAGACCCGCACGAGCCGAGCGAGCGCAGCGAGCGTGCTGCGGCAGCAGCCGGCGAAGTGCCAGAAAACACTCGCCCTGTTCCTTACATGTATTATAGTAACCAAATCTACCCACCCCGACATTTTTAGCCACGGGCCTGCGGTTACACTTAAGTTTAGCCGGCTAAAGATAGAACAAACTAACATTAACACCTCGTCGAAAATAAACCTAAGTTTAGCCGGCTAATCTTAAGTTTATGTTCTCACCTACCTTTAGCCGTAACATATATATATAATATATTCATAATCTGTATTACATAGTAATATGTAGTACATATCTATACATAAATATAGTTTTTAGAATTTTTGTATGTCTGTCTGTATGTATGTCTGGGCTCTAATTTTGGTGCAGATATAGCTTGAGACCTGAGAAAGGTCATAGGATGAGTTTTATCCCGTAAATAAAAAAAACTGTCTGTGTTTGTCTGTTTGTTTGTACACGCTAATCTCCGGAACTACTGGACGGATTTGAATGAAAGTTATTTTGTTGTGTAGGTACTATTATATTATCCGGGAAATATAAAATAATAATTTATTTTGAAAACTGAAACACCTGATGCAGAACCGCAACAGACCACCTAAACTATAGATTCATTTTTACAAAGACACTTTTTATACTTAGTTATGTAGGTACCTAATTCCTACGGTCGCCTTGCAAATGCAATCAATCAAATTGACCCTGTTTGAAAGTAATTTACTAATTTCACAGAACAATTTTAAATTTGGAAAATGTGGACCCTCACTCTCAACCTGTGTCTACTGACTATTGCCACGCAGAAAAAAATACTCCAGAAAGGTACCTGCTAAAGTTACCAGCTCTCGATAAAATAATACGTAAATTTCGAAGAACTTTGTAATATTTTATAAAGGATAATTTTTATTTTTATTTTTAGAATAATTGCTGAGTCGAAAAATGTCGTACAATCTAATAGTCCATTGAATAAAAAGTTCTAGAGTGCGTGAGTTAGTAACGTAAGATGTTTCTTCGGAAACATGTCAAGAGCCCTAGGTAATAAACATACTAAAACCCCGGGCCACTAGGAGGAGCCCCGGAGTGGGGGGAGGGGGAAAATGGGTCCATTTTTTCATTTTTCGCTTAAATCTCAAAAACGGTACATGTTAGAGAAAAACTTTCAAGGAAAAGTTGAAAGGCCATAAAATTATCTACAAGTTGTACCTGAATCATTTTTTCCTATATCCTACCGTTTCTGAGTTATACGCAGTAAAACATGATTTTGGCTCAAACAATTTCCACATCAATCGATCAAAAAATATTTCTTTCTTCCAAAAAACTCAAAAGTGTAACTTGTGACCGGTACTGATAGATTGCTCTTAATTAGGTCTATAATTGGTAAAATAAACACATTCCTCCATGGAAGCCTTTAGGAGGAATCGATTGTCAAAATATTATATTAGGGCAGTTTGAGTTACTGAACTTGATCTTTTTATTTTTTTCTTCCAAAAAACTCATAAGTGCAACTTGTGACCGGTACAGATAGATTGCTCATAATTAGGTCTATCATTGATAAAAATACCAGATTCCACCATGGAGGCGTTTACGGGGAATTGAATTTTATTAGGGTAGTTAGTTAAAAAGTTCATGTATCGTAACTACCCTAATAAAATTCAATACCTCCTAAAGGCCTCCATGGTGGAATCTGGTATTTTTATCAATGATAGACCCAATTATGAGCAATCTATCTGTACCGGTCACAAGTTGCACTTTTGAGTTTTTTGGAAGAAAAAAATAAAAAGATCAAGTTCAGTAACTCAAACTGCCCTAATATAATATTTTGACAATCGATTCCTCCTAAAGGCTTCCATGGAGGAATGTGTTTATTTTACCAATTATAGACCTAATTAAGAGCAATCTATCAGTACTGGTCACAAGTTGCACATTTGAGTTTTTTGGAAGAAAGAAATATTTTTTGATCGATTGATGTTGAAATTGTTTGAGCCAAAATCATGTTTTACTGCGTATAACTCAGAAACGGTAGGATATAGGAAAAAATGATTCAGGTACAACTTGTAGATAATTTTATGGCCTTTCAATTTTTCCTTGAAAGTTTTTCTCTAACATGTACCGTTTTTGAGATTTAAGCGAAAAATGAAAAAATGGACCCATTTCCGCCCTCCCCCCACTCCGGGGCTCCTCCCAGTGGCCCAGGGTTTTAGTATGTTTATTACCTAGGGACTCTTGACATGTTTCCGAAGAAACATCTTACGTTACTAACTCACGCACTCTAGACCCCCCTTGGAGGGACTCATTCAATGGACTATAACCAAATTAATCAAAATAAAGTTCTGGAGGAATGTGTGTCGTCGACTGCGTATGTTTATTTAAAAATAGTATCTATACTCGCTATTTCGACAGACTTTTTTTACGGATTCGTGCTCTATACTGTTTCCCTAATATTGTTTTTTTTTTTATATATTAAATACAGACAGTTTTTTTATTGTTTTATAATATGTATAGATTATCATTAATAATTATAAACAAATAATAATAAAAAGACATATTACATAATTTGTGATGATTTCAACTTCACTGTTTTATACAATTATTTTAGACAACATACCTACTAACTACCGAAAATACGCGTTGAACGAGCGAAGAATATTGTGTATAATTTAGCGTGCGATGAACTTTACGTACGTTGGATGAGCCGGGTGTATGAGGGTATTGTGAGGGCGCGCGGCATGGCGCGTAATGGGCGAGGCTTAATCGTAGAATTATCTGGCTTTATACGCCCTCTTAATAATAATTTATAGAAATTTTATAACAAAAAAATAATAAAAAGTTCAGAGGTTCTAAAACTTTTTTGCTAATCTCTTAAAATTTATTTGAACTCAATTAAAAGATAAAAATAACATTAACTGATAATCTAATCTTACCTTAAAAGCAATAAATTTATTGCAACTTTAACTCCCAATTGAATAAACAAATGCATTGTGATTCAGCTTTTAATTTAACAACTGCACAAACAAGTCGTTAAAGAGATAAATTTCCGAAACGGCGAATGTATAATGAATTTAATACCGTATTGGCGCGTAATCTCTGGCTTAGCCGAAAGCATTATAAGGTCAACGTTTGACACATGTTCGAAGGGGAGCAAACCCGCCCAGCGTCTATTTGTTTAGACTTGAGAAGCTGTCATTCAGACGCCAGTCGCGGTGGTGTGCGCACGCGTGGTACCGCAGTTCGTCCGTTGTTTTTAACGAATCCATATTATGTAAACATTGGAGGTTCACGTGCAAGCACAGTTAAATAAACTGTTGAAGCCTCTTGTTCGCGGTTGAATAACAGTGCGGGCCGATTGATACGATTGTTTTCATATTTTATCCGCTCTGTGTGACTCGACATCGATTTTACGTTTTCGAAGTCAAGTATAATAAAATGCGGTTTCGTTTTACGAGTTTCGTGCTTCGCAGAGGAATGCGCCGAGCGATAGTGACAAAAAGTTGTGCACCTCGAGTTTATGTGATATTATAATTCACCGTTGGAATGCTTGTTTACAATCTCTAACTTTTAGTTTACGGCGAGTTTCCACGAAAGTTCGATGGTGATTTATAAATAGATTGTGTGGGGTTTCGTAACCCGCGTGGGTTACTAAATGTGAACGAAATCTGGATATTGTGTAAATCTTTGTTTTTGTGCGCCCACTGTGAAGCATTGCAAGTTTTAGTCATAACTCGTGTTAATCGCGTCCTTGACTAGAAATAAATCTGCACATGCGTAAACGTAACCGTAACTATATATGATCAAGATGATGTGGCCTTCCTCTCAAGCGAGCAAAATCCTAACTCTACTATTGTTCATCGTCGTAGTATACTGTCTATATATGGACACTTTACTGTACTTACGAATACAGAAGTACAATTTAGATATATTCGAACATAATGAGAATATCACGCAAGAATCGTCGACGCACAAGACGATAGTGCCTCTGCGGAATTATGAAGACGAAACTTGGATACCGTGCACCATAAACCCTTTATGTCACCCGACCGTGAAAGCGCTAATGGTCGATCACATAAACCATTACATATACGGGCCACTGTGCTCGATACTCGACATGGCGCTCGGTATATCCGAGAAAATGTTATTTTTAACGCCAAACATGATATCGTTCTCTCATGTGGTTATCGCTTTAATAGGCGCAAAGTTACTGACCTGTCAAAATTTGGCTGCCAGGCGCGTTGGCATAGTTTTATTCCAAATAAGAATGTTCTTGGACGACTTAGACGGTCACGTAGCAAGGGAGAGAAAGCATATAAAAGGGGAACGATCAGAAGTTGGTACTCTGGGTTACTGGGTTGATGGTATATGCGATTTGATTGGTGTAATATTCATGATGGTGGGAATATTGCTTTATCTAAAGAATAATCCGCCCAGAAGGGGTTACAAAGGCACTCCAGTGAGCACTTTACCTTACCACCAGTTAAAGGAAATAAACTCGAGCGAAGACATCGAGAAGGATCACACGACTGAAGGTATTTCGTACAAAACCAAAGTGTCCTTCCAGAGGATCGTCCAGGTGCTCGGGCTGTTCTCTGGCCAAATGGTTCTATCTTCTTTAGCGTGGAATAGATATATAGATTTATACCAAACTATGCTTGAAAATAGTGCAGACTACGATATGTTTAGACGGGAGATGGCGTTTAAGTCTAGTAAGTTTTTTATCGCGACTGGTGTGTGGAGGGTTGTGAATCCACACAGTTATTTACACCTTCTGTCCTTGGCCGTGTTCTGTGATAAAACCTGGTGTTTCTTGAATGCTGTCCACTACAGTGGGTACATAGTTTTGGTAGTGACAGCCGCTGCGTCCGAGTATTTGGTGGAAAACATTCGTCGGTTTGTCGTTAACGGTATGGATGTGTGAGCCTGTTAGAGGAAGTGTTCGGTTTCAATGTAAAGCATACGTCCATGGTAGGAAGTCTGTTATACGGAGTCTCAGGTAGATATTGAAAGAACTGCCTTATTCGCCTTTCTATACGCGGTTCTCATATTTTCTATCGATATTGACGTGGCCATATTTAATAATTTATGAGTAATGAACTTCCTTGCATTGTTGTTATTGTAATAACAGACAGCAGCGATGTATTGACACCTACTTGTCAAAATAATTATTAAAACAATGTTGGCAATGGTAATTGTTTAAACGTTTTTAGTGAGGTCATGGCCTCTTTAACGCTATTTCTATAGTAAGTATTTTAAATTATCTGTCTCGCGCAATAACGATAATCTTTAAATACGTTCCAAATTCAAATGTTTGTTAATTCAAAAACTGTCTAAACGAAAGTTGTATAACTGTCTCATATTATTGAGAACTAAAGAAAGTGACAGTAGAACTCTTATTGCGCTCATCAAGTTAAAGTTAATTTGTAAAGTCGATGTCAATGATCGTTGTTGAACTAAAACCTAATTTAAAATAAAAAATAAAAATATTGTGATATTGTCTGTAGGAATCCGTTGTGCCAATACAATGGGATGCATTTTGATAAAACTCTAGTAACGGTGCATTAACATCAAACGAACAAGGAGATAGAGTTAGAGCATTCTTTCGTGATCTTTCAGTGTAAACGAAATCTCGCATTCAGTGTTGTAAGTTATTCAGTATTAGAACATTGCATAGAATATTTTCGAACGCGCTAAGAACAACGAAAGAATGCTCTACGCCTGTTTATATTAGAAGAATTTGACATAGTTAGAATGGGTGTTCGCTTGTTTGATGTGAATGCACCGTAAAATGACTGATTTTTGTAGATGGTACTATTTTTGAGGTAAATGTTTTATACACTTGGTAATTTGAATTATGATTGAAGTCAATGAACTACTTTAAATAATTTTAAAAATGTAAGCTACACACGACACACCTATACATATTCTAACATCACTACATTATTACGTATACGTGTATGGATTTGGAAACCAGTTATTATGTTAATATTGATTATTATCAGCAATATATTATTATGTTATCCGATTAATAATAATACTTATTATTTGTGATTAGACGGTAATATCCGAAACTAATCAACTGATATAAATTAAACTTAATTTGAAATAACTAGAGCTTTTTATAAATGAACTAGCTTACCCGAAAAACGTTGCCCTGTCAGGACCGTTTTATAATAGAGGAAGTAAAATAATTTATGACCTATTCTCAGATCTACGGAATATGCAGAAAAAATAATTGTACAAAAAGCGGTCGAGCCGTTTCGAAGGACCTTGGTTACAAACACTGTGACAATTTTTTTAGAATGAATGAACGAATTTAAAATATAAGTTCAGTTCACATACAACTAAATAGAGCATAAAAACACAATTAAATTGGTTAGATAAAATCTATTTATAAAACAGGATGGCAACATAATTTTGTACATATTTTAGAAAATAAATATTATACTTGATTTAAACATTTTCTTATAACTAGGGATGTAACGATACATGATTTTGCCGATACGATACCGATACCGATATTTGTAGTAATGTATCGGCGATACCGATACCGATACCGATATCGATGGCTTGGTAGAAAAATAAATAGTGAATTATGCATAAAAAGTTACCAAAATTTAACAGAGACAACTGTTAATCGTATTCTTTTAAATAAAAATGCCAAATCAAAAAACAACAAAACCATTTATTTTAGTATTATTATTTTACGAAGTCAGTTAAACTTTAAGTAATACACATACAATCAGTACCTAATAAAAGTTTACTATTGGTAGAGTTTTTTCAGAAAACAAAGTGCGCACGCACGGGCGGCCTCCCGCATCGTTTATTGGGCGCGGGTTTTTGAATTATTTGATATCAAAAAAATTGGTTGTTTGTAAAGTAGGTTTACGATCGAGATGTTTACGTGATAACATAATGCAGTGGCAGCGCTCGAGATGAAACGGGAGATCGGTCCGTCTCTCCCTCGTTATACCTGCGATCGCGCTCGTGAGGTTTTGGTGTGACACAAGTTTATGAACATGTCACCCGACTAAAACGATTTTAAAAACGTTATCACGTTAAAAATTAAAAAAATTCAAAATTATTTATTTCTTTCCTTTACATAAACAAATTTGTGATTGGAACACTCCTATAGTCTGTCCACTATAAGAATTGCTTTTTGACAGCTCGACGGGTGATACCAGAAGTGATGTTCAAAAGATTATCGATTGTGATACCATTTCAATTATAAATTCAAAATATTATCATAAATCGGATCAGGTACGTAAATAATAATTACAACGTAAACGTACTAATAAGATATGTTATAATGTGACCACATATCTATGCATTGTATGTTAAAACTAAACTAAACTAATATTTTATTATTTATTGGTTTCTATCTTACAATTTGGTTGTCTTTACGGTTAAATTATATAACATAATAGAAGAGTTTTTCTGTATCGGATATATTTTACAGAGTATTTCTATCGATAATTATAATCTATCGACCCATCATTGAATAATTCTGTGTAGACATCACTAAGTGGGCGGGACCTGCCCATGAAGTACGATAATTATTTGTATGACATTTTAACATAAACTCAAACTCAAACTCAAACATTCATTTATTCAATTAGACTACTATTTAGTAGCACTTTCGAATCGTCATTACATAAGTATTTTTAACATTTACCACCATAGACAATACAATCCTACATAGGCGTGAAGCTGTCAAAAAGCAAATAATATAATGGACAGAGTATAGTAAGCAAATAAAATGCTTGTGTCAGGAGGTTCCGCTCTTCCTTAACACTATTACAGAAACAGAAATAAAACAATATGAATGAATACAATGCAAAAACATAAAAGAAAAGAAAGAATTTAATAAAAAAATATCGGTATCGGTTGATTTATTATCGGCGATACCGATATATCGTTTTGCCGATATATCGGTATCGGTATCGGTATCGTTACATCCCTACTTATAACATTAGCGTAAAAGTAATAAAATTGAAATCGTGTTCACGCTTCTGAAATAAATATATGTATTTTATTATTTCAGATAAAGTTTATAACGATGTTAATCAAATTACCAAGACAATACTAAAAGTACGGGCTTTACAAAAATTATATTAAAAATCCGGCTGTCAATAATTCTAAAAACATATAACAAAAAAAAATGTGTGCGTGTACTAGTGTACACACGTAAGAAGTGAAACTTCTTTATGACCTTATTTTACAAAAAATAATTTACTATTTGCAACTTTACAGAAATACGTCAATCACGCGTGGTAGGGATAAGAAAAAGATGGCGCGTAACGGAAAAATGTCACACGTAACTGAAAAAATGTTACACTAATTTTTTTTCCAACCCCGATAGAGAAGTTTCACTTCAAAAAATTTGTTTCAATTAGGTGTAGGTAATTTGCCGAGTTTAGTTTAAAAGTGTAAAAAGTAGCTTTTTATTTTTAATGAATACAATAAGCTTTGATATTAGTGCTTATCACTTATCACTTATCAGTATGATTGTAAAAACCTAAAACATGATGTCAGCGTTTACGCCGTTAATATACATATTACACTAGCGGTCCGCCCCGGCTTCGCCCGTGGTCGGTGGTACATATTTCGCAATAAAAGGTAGCCTATGTTCTTTCTCAGGGTCTAAAGATTATCTGTGCCAAATTTCATTAAAATCGGTCTAGTAGTTTATGCGTGAAAATCATACATACATAATTACAAACCTTTCCTCTTTATAATATTAGTATAGATAATGGGTGAGGTTTTAGAAGCACTGTCTAGTAAAAAAAATAAAGTACTTATGTTTTTTGCAATTTTCGTTTGAAAGGTCATATGACCTTGAGTTTTCAGAGCTATATCTTTTAAGAAATTTTATCTAAACCGGCGCTGTGGTTTAGTTTTAACAGACGGACAGACTTTCGAATTTACTTAATTAATTACCTACGGCTTGTAATATTTTAATAATAAAAATAAATTGCCAAGTGTATAAAATATTTGTTTCAATGGAGGGGGTAAATAATGTAGTTAGAAAGGATTGTTAGTTAATTGCGACAAAAATAAACAATGTAAATAAATATTTATTTTCTTGAATTTAATATAAGTCGGTGTAGTAATTTTTGCGTTATAGCAACGACGAACATACATCTTGAGAATAATAATGCTTTAGTTATGTAAAAATGAAGTTTTATCAAAAACTTTTTCCGTTGACCGGACCGTTCAGCTGTTTTTGAGTAACGAACATCCAATCTGATGTATTTTCTCAATTTTGGTATAGATATTTTGTTTATAATATTATTTTTTTAGGGGTTGTTTGTGAGGACAGATGAAAAAATAAATAAATATGAAATACCTATGATAATAATATTTCTTCCAATTAATTATTAAGAATTTGTTTAAATGTCGTCATTTTTGTTACACATACCATTGTTAATTATAATGAAATTAATACATATATAAATAAGTTATAGAAAGAGATGAATGTAAAAAATATATTTAATTTAGTTGTTAATATATTATGTTTGTAAATATGTCAATAAATTGCACTTATTTGGACGATTCTATCTTAATTTCAAATAAAATAGCGAAAATACAAAATAAATAAATCATATTTGTTAGAGAAACTTATTCTAATACCATCAAATATAATAATAAAATATACCTACATGTACTGTATATTATGTTGCAGTCAAATGGTTAAATCTGCCGTTTTATAAATATCCTAGGATTTTTATTAAACTGCGACGTTTAATAATAACATTGATGTATCTTTTAAGAAAAGATAATCAATCGACAACTTATAATGATGTAGGTTTTTATGAAACGGCTGTTTTAACAAGTTGGCTGCGACATATTATATTAGGTGCTGGTCTTCTATAAATGAGATATCTTTTATAATTGTAATTTATCCGAATTTCATAACATTCACCATTACATCTGTCCGTCCACAATAATATTCTAATAAATTATTTTTCAAATCATAAAAGTATTTTTCGCAAATTTATATCAAGTCCTTTTCATACATTTAATGGAATTGCTTTGTATCTAATAGGAAATGTATATCATCGAAGTAAATGTAATTTGTAAGTGTTATGTTTAAATAAAATTTTATTTTATGCATTTAACGATTTGTATTTAAATATAGTAATACCTTGAAATTATTATTCGTTAGTGTGATTAACGAAAAATATTGAAAAGTGATTTAAAGCTATGTAATTACCAAAAAATGTTATCAATAAACTGACGTATCGATTAGTAATTTAAAAAATTACAAAAAATCTTGGTCCATCCGATGGCAATAATAACTAATTTAGGCAAATGGTATGTGGAATTTCTCTTTTTTTTTGCGTCGGGATCCCAAATAGATTTTTATAGCCTATTATACAAAAGCAGGTAAAGTCGGCTCCGAGGAAATATCCAAATCTAGGTTTTTTGGTTCCTCTGAATGTTAGCGTGCCTTCCAGCTTCCTCATGGGATTAGTGGTTAACGCCTTTCATCATGGTCTTGGATTCGATCCCGAATGAAGCAAATCAAACACACACACAGCACAGAAGGCAGATAGTAGATTTAGTGGATTATAATTTGTTATTTTTGCGAACCACTCCTATCAAATTAACTTACACAAGGTTAGAAAATACTAGGCTCTTATTGATGTTAATTTGTCTTCTGGACTCTTTCTTATTCCTTTTTGTACTTATCACTTTTATGAAACCTAATTATTATTAATTTCACCATACTGTTGTCCTTATATACGAAACATACATTCGCGGCAATAAAGCAAAGGTATTACTGTATTTCATATAGAAATATGTAACGTTAGTACGATCTGTGATTTATATGTTATAAACGGGTAGATTTTACTTAATTGTATGTGTGACAGTGATGCTCAAAGTGTGACACCCAGTCGATCAGTCGATAATCGACACTACAAACGAGTAAATTCTTAATTAGGTACATATTTATTATTCAGGCACCTTCAGTCATTTTTATTGTAACAATGATGTTACATTATGTATGATATCTCAGGAAATTTAAAAATTCGTACAAAAATGTACAACAATCAAAACGTAACAATATATATGTAGTATGTATGTTTGTGCATATTAAATATGTAATCAAAGGTTTGAATTCATTCAAGGAACAATTTTTGTAAGGATATTAAAGTCTTATCCAAATAACCAAAAATATTACATACAAAAGTCGAATAAAAAAATACATGCAGGTATTAATGAATAATTTTTATTTAAGTATTTTGAATTGCATAAAAAAATTGTCGTTTTTGGGTGTCACAGGAAAAGTTTGAAAACAGCTGGTGTATTTATGATAATAAAATTGTTTAATTTTCGTTTTAAGTTCATATTTTATTCATATGCAATATTGTTGATTCATGTTCAAATAAAGTATATGTTTAAAGAAGAATATACCTATTTACATAATTTTGGCTTTTCATTTATCCCCATTAATTTGTAAGTAGGCATCTAATGAATGTATGAAATAATTCATTTTTGGGCTGAGTTTGACATTTGTTATTCAATCATAAACAGTATTTATATTGCAAATATAGTTCAGTCACAATAAAGGTGTCTTGAACTAATTTTTAACTAACTATAGTTTCGAATATGAATATAATAAATTATCGAAGTAAATTGTTGAATTAAATTTATTAAATTATTGAAGAATTAATATAATTTAATATATGACATTTCTACATTTTTATTACTTTTTAACGTGTCAAATCATTGGCACGTGATTGATAAACAAACACAATTAAATTTAAATAAATTGGTTTACGAAGGTATAAAAGTAACAATAATAGAATGAACAGTCGAGATTACTACGCCTACGCTTTCCGCCCTCTCTTGAACTTATTTAAGCGCGTGACTTCGTTCATGTGCAATAATCTTATATATAAAAATGAATCGCAAAATGTGTTGGTAAGCGCATAACTCGAGAACGGCTGAACCGATTTCGATAATTCTTTTTTTATTTTATTCCTTGAAGTACGAGGATGGTTCTTATGTAGAGAAAACGTAAACATGTACCACGGGCGAAGCCGGGGCGGACCGCTAGTTTATAATAAATCATCAAAATAGCTTGTGACCTAACAATTTTTTAGTTCAAGTTATCTAGTAGGCAGCAAAAATACACTGATTTTTACCAAAATGTGTTGCTATAAAAGTATTTCTCAGAAACATACATAAATCCAAACAATTATGTTTTATAAATATTTGTACTTTTGCTGTAAATGTAGGACGTAGGTACTTATTTAATATCAACAACTGATTCCGGGAACTCCTCTGGAGTTTCCCTTTGTAAATAGGGGAAGTCCCGTTAATACAAAATAATTGAAATAGTATCTAATCTTCTAGATGGTTCTTTATATAAAATGTATGAGTTACATGTCATAAACTTCAAGTGGTTTGAAAAGCACTTTGAGATATAAATGACGATTGTTATAAGTATCGTTTTTATTAATTTCTTCTAATATAATAAACTGGATCGTTTATGACTGTGTGTAAATTGATTTGATTACATGCCATACCATGCTATAATTGCCATTGCGTTCACACGACGAACACACTAACACAGTAACTAAATAAGACAACATTATCTAATTTGTTCGTGCAATTAAACTTTAAAGAATTTGAATTGAATTTTCTTTCGTTAAATACATTTATTGATATAATAGTCAAAATCATTTTAAATTTTAAATTTATTTAAAGGGTATTGTTGAAAAGACCCGATTTCTCTGTTGCACCGCAGCATACTCAACATCGTACGATGAATTGTTTTAGTACCTATAGACTTTACGTCACAATACTTGAATTCAAGTAACTGTAACTTAATTTACAATTAACATTTTTTATTATTCGTCTTGAATATTTCAGTTGTATTTTTAAATTTAAAATTACAACGCGTTGTAGAGATAACGTTATTAATACATGTTTTGACGTTTTCTGAATTTGATAATTTTTGTACAGGCATGTTTATAATTTATAATTATTAAATAATCTAGTTGGTAACCATCGCTTGGTTATTTTTTCATGATTCACGTTTCGGATTGAAGAGATAGAACTTTAGAAGAGTTTTGAAAAGTTTCAAATATTTTTAGAAGAATTTTTCATAAATAATAAAAAGAAAGAGTTGTAGTTTTCGACGATTCCATTTCGACGTTATGCAAAGAAATTGTAATCAGAGAAATTACGCACTTTGAAGTAGAGGGACTACCACGCAAACAGCTATAGCACGTTTATATATATTATGTTGTGTAGCAATTGCCAACTATTGTTTGAATACTAAAATAAATCGAACAATTTATTGATCGCACCAAACGGCAGGAATAAAAACTTTCACCGGAATAAAGTTTTATTTTTATATATTTCCAATTTTTCAATCCTTGGTTAAAACTTATTTGATGAATAACGTATTAAACTACCATTACAAAAATGTATTCTAATTACCTGTATTTTACAGTTTACAGGTGACATTTTAATATTATCGTGTAATACTTAACCCTAAATTACATTAAAGACCGATTTTTCCATCCTTCGTTAAAACTTAGCCGTTCAATAAAGTATTACACAAGAATATTAATGTCACCTGTAAACTGTCAAATACGGTCAATTGGAATACATTTATGAAAAGGCTAATACGCTATTCGACGAATAAGTTTTAACCAAGGATTGAAAAATCAGCCCTAAGTAAGTTAGAAATGTATTAATATACATTTGTAACTAAATTAAAACTCAATGTGCTCTATTACGATTAGGGTTGCCAACCGTACTATAATACAGTAGCACCTCGTTAAGTCGAACCTCGATAAGTCAAAAACCTCCAAATCTCGAAAAAATGTCTTGTTCCCTTCCCTTCAAACCCGAAAACCTCTATTACTTGAAATTTTGTCCCTCTGTTAGTCGAAATAATCACCGAGTCCCTCCAAGCCATTTTGGTACATATTTTCACTCTATAACTCGAAAAATCAAATTTGACCTCTGTATCTCGAACATAGCGTTTTATTTTACAACCAGTACACTATTGTTTCTTAGAAAACATTTTAGGAGTATACGATAATTAATTTATGACTCACGAAACACGTGTTTGCGTTAAGTATCTGATGACGAAATTATCGATTCAGTAGCTCAGAAAACCGATACTAATGATTAAGATGACATAGAAGACGTGAATAGTACCTACATGCGCTCCATGGGTTTCCATCAAAGAGGCAAGAACCGTATTGAATACCTTACGAAATTTTATAAAGCAAACCAGTATCTTTGACTTTGAAAAAGAAGAATTTTCTGCTCTTTATAGATTATAAAATGCTAGAGAACAACCAAATTATCTAAAGCAAAAAAAATACTGACTTTTTTAATGCCATATTTTTTATTTTAAAATGATTTGAAATAATGTTGATTTATAATAAATAAAAACATGTTTGTGACCTCTGCAAGTTGAATTTTAATTTATTTTACCTCTGTAACTCAAAATTGATAAGAATAAACCTCAAACTCTTTATGTCGAATCAAAATCCGCCTAAGTCGAAATCCTCCATAAGTTGAAAACTCTATAACTCGAATTTTTTGGCGTCTCCCTTGATATTCGACTTATAGAGGTGCTACTGTATATAGTATTGTACTATATTTCGGGTCTGCGTACTATATACTGTTGAAAACATATATAGTACGCAAAAATACTATATTTTCAACACCGACAAATGTTACAAACAAATCTTCATTAAAAAAAACGCGACTTTTAATTGTTAAGATGGCTTAGTCATATAACCTATTGCGCATATACCAGTAGCGAGAAGAAAGAAACAGAAGTAGTGTATCATTAATAATATCATTAATAAAACAACCGTTTTTAACGCAGTTATTTTTATTTAATACTTTTTAGTGTATTTTTCAACACGAATCAAACGAGCCCAATCTCGATAAAATTGAGTCAATATATTACTAAGTTCCTATGGCCACCTTCCGCTTCCATCATCAAATCAGCTCTATGTCATGATTATGTTTCATCGCTGTCCAATTTACATACGTATACAAAATTTCAGCTCAATCGGTTACCGGGAAGTGAATCAAAGTTACTTGCTACATTTCAATTAAGTCATCGAGTACATATAAAATTGCTCATAAAATAAAAACTACTGGGCCTATCCGAATAAAATTTTTATGGGACCAATTCGACACCATCCCGCATCGAACAAACAAACAACAAAAATAACGTAAATCGGTTAAGAAACCTAGGAGTAATCGGTGTACATACATACAAAAAAAATTGTATACCGGCCGAATTGATAACCTCCTCGTTTTTTTTTGAAGTCGGTTAAAAAATGAGCTTTTGATTTATATTAATTTAAAAATTTAATGTGACAAAGCTTGACACTTTTATTTTAAACAAAAAGCTGTTACACAGTGCAAGAAGTGCAAAAAATATAGTTTTTATAAAAATAAATATAGTTATATGTCTATTTTTTGTTTTTCCCATAAAATACTATATTTTTTTTAAATGTACTATATTTTTTACACCTTATTTCGAAAATACTATATTTTGATGATGAAGTGTTGGCAACCCTAATTACGATAATTCTTTCAAATGTTTAAAACGAAAGAAAAGAATTAGTTATGCAACGTGTCATAAAAGTGTGTCAATGACCGACCTGACGCGGCCCAAAAGTTTTGACTTTGACCCTATATTATAAAATCATTCTGATGTCTAAAGAAATCTCAACAGATTGGATAATACTGTATAATATGTAGTAACGTTTTAAAAACTTACTAACATGTACCTTAAAATTGTAATTAAGCACATGAAAAAAAAAATAGCGTGTGTACCGAGCACATGTGTCAGAAGTGAAACTTCTTTGGCAAGATTCTAAGTTACCAAAATCGTCGTCTTTTATTACCATGCCATGCCATGACTGCCATAGGTACATGACACGTACCAACCCCTAGAGAATATTCTCTCACTACAATTCAATTTAAAAAGATTCCGAAAGTAAACAATATAATATTGTTTAATCAAACAATTTTGTAAAAATAAAAGTCGAGACTCGTGCTTCATGTGCCATCGCCTCTGTACGCATTTATTATTTAAATTTAGATCCACTATTAACAATATTCATTGAGAAGAATACAAAATAAGTGAAATAAATGTATGCAAATGTGAAGTTGTGGTTAGTACGGTTTTTGTATGATAATGTATCATGTATTTGTGTTTAAAATTATTATAGTTTATTAAACTCTATCCTTATTTTATAAGGTTGTTACCACAGATCACAGAAACTAAAGGGAGATATGGTTAGGGGGCGGGGCCGGTGTCGCAGCAATATGTACAAAAAGAGAACAAACTGTAGCGGTGCTGTATACGTACGTCACTTACAATCTAGTGTGCGAACGAATAGTCGCTCTCATATTTTTGTGTGATGACACGCACACAACGCGAAGTATTGTATTGATTTTGTTTGCTGCAGTTGTGTGCGTAACTTTTTTATGAGACACGGTTTCGTACTCAGCGCAAGCGATTGGCATCTCTCTAGATCTCTATGGTTGTTACGAACATTTTATTAAAATTTAAACGACTGTACCTACTAACAATATATGAATATTCGTGATAAAATATTTATGTACACGAGTTTCACAACTTTTAAGGTCGCAATAACTAAATAATTATAATGAAAGAATAGTTCCTGAGATTAGATCATTCTATAAAACAAATTATTCAACTTTATAATATGAATATTTAGTGTTTATTTAATGTTAATGATAATAATAACGATCGCGTGGTTTATGTCTCATGATAAAGAAGTATGCCGATTCTGCGACAAATGAAATCTAACCATACACGTGGCCAAGTTTATAGTGATGGTTATTTATTTATTTTAAACTAGCTTTCCGCCCGCGGCTTCGCCCGCGTTTTCAAAGAAAAACCTGTTCCCGTAGGATTTCCGGGATAAAACCTATCCTATGTCCTTTCTCGGGTATCAAAATATCTCCATACCAAATTTCATGCAAATTGGTTCAGTAGTTAAGGCGTGATTGAGAAACAGACAGACAGACAGAGTTACTTTCGCATTTATAATATTATAAGTATGGATTTCATATCTATCCAATATTATTTTTTACAAAAATAAATATATTCTTACTAGCGGTCCGCCCCGGCTTCGCCCTTGATACATATTTACGTTTTCCGGGATAAAATATACCGTATACGGATTCGGAAGAATCCCTCTTTTAAGTAATGGTAAAAGAAATTTTGAAATCGGTCCAGTAGTTTTTGAGCTTATTCAATTCAAACATACATAATAAAAAGTAAAAAAACTAAAACCCAACTACGACAAAAAACGACGCTGAAAAAGTATAAAACAAGATTTTCAGAATTCCACTATGTAGAGATAAATTTTCATGTTTGGAAAGGCGTAGTCACACGTTGTCAAAGTGCTACGGTAGATATATGTAACGTGTGACTACGCCTTTCCAAACATGAAAATTTATCTCTACATAGTGCAATTCTGAAAATCTTGTTTTATACTTTTTCAGCGTCGTTTTTTGTCGTAGTTGGGTTTTAGTTTTTTTACTTTTTATTATTTGTACTATTTTGGTGTTAAAGTGTATTTGTGGCGCATAATATTAACAAAAGTTAAATTGATGAACTAATAAAGAAGCTATCAACGAAAAGATGTGAATTATATGCAATCAGCCCATGAATACAGGTAAAGTCACAAGCAAATGCTAGTAATATATATATATTCAAAATGTGCAAGTAAAAAGCTTTCAAATGATACCAAACACGGCATATTTATCTTAACTTTATTTTTTTACTCTGTATGTTTTGTCCGCTAGAGGGCGCCACATTAGATTTTGTGAAACCCCATATAGCCTAAAACCAGCAGACAATTAAGACGCTTCTAATGATATGTCATTTGTCGAATTCTGATAAGTAGTTTAGAAGTTACGAGGGAACAGATGAACATACATACATACATACATATATACATACATACATACATACATACATACATAGCCTGTCAAAATCATAACCCTCCTTTTGCTTTGCCGTAGTCGGGTAAAAAATACAAAGGTTTCCTCTTTATAATATTAGTATAGATATAGATTAAGGAGTTCTTATTGTGTCTCGATTATTGGTGTTGATTAAACAAAATATTATTTAGAACGAAGAGGGCCTTTGCGTTCTTTATTTTTAAGACATATATATTCTCTCATTTATATTCTAGACGACTAGACTAGTTCCAAACTTTCTTTTTAATCGTAAACGATCTTAAAAAGAAATCAATGTGGTGCTTCAAATTAAATTGTATTTCCTATTTTTACATACATGAGATATTCATTCGAATAAAATGTAAGACGTGACAAGTAGTAGTCGCTCATCGAAAAATATAAATAAAATAAAGATAAGTCCATATCATTCAGGAAAACCTACTAATAATGAAAACCTATTCATATTTTGACATCGCTCCTATACAGGGTGTACCAAAAAGTAGTGATGAACGGAAGCTGAGAGGTAGAGGACCTAGAGGGCTATCCGAATCACCCCCATGTATGTTATGCGATTTTTCGTATTTTCGGAGTTATGACGATTTTTTCCATTTTTCACCTATCGCCGAGTACGATGATATTTTCACTCATGCTGACGTCAATGATTGCGGAAGATGCTTGATTTTTTTTGTGTGCTAAGCTGAAAGATAGGCCAATTCAGTATGGTAACATTAACTATCGTTAGATCTTTGAATGGAATAAAAAAAATAATTAAATGGCAAGAAAGATAAAATTACCCAGTATGTTCACCACTTCAAGGGCCCGTAAAAAAATAAAATCACATAAAAAAAATTTTCCGTTTGACTTTTAAAAACTTGCTCTATCTATCAGATAGCTACCCTGAAAATTTCATTTTATTATTCAGAAGGCTTCAATCGAATAATTTAAATCTAAATGTGGTAAGTGCAAAAATTGAATTAACATGATGATCATTAAAACCAATAAATAGGTGTTTAATTACCAGAAATTTTTAAAATAACCCCGCTGTTGCTCAATGCAAGTGCGACATCACCGTAAAAAGTTGTCTTTTAAATGTCTGAATGCCCTTTTATCATTTTTAATGGTTTCTTCTGTTACTATGAATTTCCGGGTTATTTCGTCTAAATTGTGGCATTCTCTCAAGTAGCCGAAGTCTTTTTAATATTCCCATTGAAACAAATCAATGGGGTTTAGGTCGAAGGACCGTGGAGGCCAGGCTTTAAGGCAGGCTTCACCGGCGCATGCGCAGGCTGCAACGACCAATCCATCTTTCAGGGTATCTTGGCCCTTTAGCCTGGCCTGCACGGTCCCCGGACATAAACCCTATTGATTATTTTCCGTGGGGATACTACAAAGACGAGAGACTGCCACAATTTGGACGAAATAACCCGGAAATTCATAGTAGCAGAAGAAACCATTAAAAATGATAAAAGGGCATTCAGACATTTAAAAGACTACTTTTTACGGTGATGTCGCACTTGCATTGAGCAACAGCGGGGTTATTTTAAAAATTTCTGGTAATTAAACACCTATTTATTGGTTTTAATGATCATCATGTTAATTCAATTTTTGCACTTACCACATTTAGATTCAAATTTTTCGATTGAAGCCTTCTGAATAATAAAATGAAATTTTCAGGGTAGCTATCTGATAGATAGAGCAAGTTTTTAAAAGTCAAACGGAAAACTTTTTTTATGTGATTTTATTTTTTTACGGGCCCTTGAAGTGGTGAACATACTGGGTAATTTTATCTTTCTTGCCATTTCATTCTTTTTTTTATTCCATTCAAAGATCTAACGATAGTAAATGTTACCATACTGAATTGGCCTATCTTTCAGCTTAGCACACAAAAAAAATCAAGCATCTTCCGCAATCATTGACGTCAGCATGAGTGAAAATATCATCGTACTCGGCGATAGGTGAAAAATTGAAAAAATCGTCATAACTCCGAAAATACGAAAAATCGCATTACATACATGGGGGTGATTCGGATAGCCCTCTAGGTCCTCTACCTCTCAGCTTCCGTTCATCACTACTTTTTGGTACACCCTGTATTATTCCCATAATTTGAGTTTATTCATTACGAGCGTTTAAAAATATTTCTCTTAACTCTGTATAACATTAGTGTACTCTAGCTTTAAAATTTAAATAGATTGACATTTCACAAAAAACCAGTTTCCGCTGTGGCCCGCGACATGAATATTTATATCTAAATTCTGAACATCGTACGATCGGTGGTGCCATGTGACGTCACGTGGTCGCGTGCTAATATTTAGTAATTATTATTTTTGATTAAATTATTATTAAGATAAAGTAAAAAGTAGGTTAAAAAGTTAAAGGTAAAGGTTATTTGGGTGAAAGGTCCGACGGAATTGGTGTAACCGTTTCGGAGATAAGCGCAAACTTCCCCCACCACGCTACTTTTTTGCCAAGAAGTTTGCCGGGCGCTATAAATAAATGAGTGCATTTAACAATAAGCTCCCTCGTCCTCCTAAACGAGACGCACCTGGGCGCGCCTGACAAACTCAGCGCGTCTGGCTACGTCTCGTACAGACAGGACGAATGCTCCCCGTATGGGCGTAAGTACCGCGGACTTGCGATCCTTATCCGCAAGTCCATCCCTCACACCCCACTCCCCGCTTTCACATCCCAATCCTTTTCCGCGCTCGGCATCGAGGCGGAGTTTCCGGTGGGCAGGCTGCGAATGTATGCTGTATACAGGCCGCCCGGGGGGAGAGTTGACACGAACGAGGTGAAACGTCTTTTCGCCTCGAGCGTGCCGACGATCGCCGCGGGTGACTGGAACAGTAAGCATTCGCACTGGCTATCCCGCCTCGATTGTTGCAACGGCAAAGCCCTTTATAACATTATCGATTATAACGACATTGTTATAGAGGGCCCTTCCGAACCTACTCATTATCCTCGTACAGACTCCCACCAAGCGGACGTCATCGACTTTACGATTCACAATGTGATCCGCCAGTCGATGACGCAAACTGTTATTGTGGACGATCTCGGCTCAGACCACCTGCCGGTATTGGTCGAGATCACCGCAAACAGTTCCGCGCTTGCCCCATCCTACTCCCGCCGCTGTGTTAATTGGGAGTTATTTGCGAATGCGCTTGAGCGCTCTACGCCCTCACGCGCGGTTTCAAGCGCCGAGGACGTGGAGATATTCGCAAATGACTTGCATGATGCACTCAAGTCCGCTCTTGTCCAAGCCACGACTCTTAAACCGTCCACGTCCATACTCCCCCCCATTCCTTCTCATATCAAAGCCCTTATCCAGAGGAAGCGAGCTCTGCGACGGCAGTGGCAGCATTCGCGCTGCCCCACCCTCAAGCGGCAACTTGCTCGTTTGCGTGAGCAAGTTAGCGATGCGCTTGAGGCGAACAGGATCGAGGGCTGGCACCGTGCGATCGACTCGGCCGCCGAGGACTGGCCCTCGCTCCACAACCTCTGTCGCAGGCTTAAATCTTCAACCGCCCCCGCGCGCCCACTCACCGATTCCGCGGGTAATTATATATACGCCCCTCAGGGTCGCGCTGACTTGTTCGCCGAACATCTGGCACAAGTTTTTCAGCCGAACCCCCTGACGCCGTCGAGCGCCGCCCACGCAGCGGTGGTGAACGAACACCTATCAGGTTTTCTAGCATCACCGATACCGCCCGCTGAGGAAGTATTCTTCACCTCCCCGTCCGCCGTCCGCCGTGCGATTTCGCGTACAAAGTTGCGCAAAGCGCCCGGTGAGGACGGCGTGACGAACGAATCCCTCCGCCACCTCCCCCGTAAAACAGTCGCGGCTTTGTCGCGGCTGTTTAACGGTATATTACGCGCCGGTCATTTCCCTTCAGTGTGGAAAACCGGTCGCGTAATAATGATCCCCAAACCCGGCAAGAATGCCTCCTTAGCGGGCAGTTATCGACCCATCACCTTGTTGAGCACAGTCTCCAAAGTGTTCGAGTCACTACTGCTGCCTATGCTGCGTCCGTACGTGTCGCCGCGCGCTGAGCAATTCGGCTTTCGCTCGGCACACAGTACCACCCTTCAGGTATCTAGAGTATTGCACCATGTTAGCTCCGCCTTGAACAGGAATGAGAGAGCGGTCGCAATATTCCTAGATATCGAAAAGGCTTTCGACCGCGTCTGGCACGAGGGTCTTATATATAAGATCCTTACCACCACCCAATGCCCCGCGCGACTCGTGAGGATATTGCACTCTTTCCTCACGGACCGCTCCTTTCACGTTTCCGTGTCCCCCGCCATTTCCCGAAACCACTCTGTGCAGGCGGGTGTCCCGCAGGGCAGCTGTTTATCGCCCGCGCTATACTCCGCCTACACAGATGACTTCCCCTCCCCCGCGCCAAATTCTAATCAAATCCTCGCGCTATACGCCGACGATGTAGCTTTGATCGCCGCATCGTTGAATACAACGCATGCGATGGTTAAGGCGCAACGCTGGCTTGATGTGTTGCCTGCGTATTTCGATCGTTGGCGGATATCTGTTAACGCGCGAAAGACACAGGTGATTCGGTTCGGTGGTTTGACTCCCTCCCACCAACTCACTCTGGCTGGTGAGCAGATCCCATGGTCCGATACCGTCCTTTACCTAGGTGTAACTATTGATTGCCGGCTTCGCTTTAACAGCCACGTGAAGCAGGTAATCAACAAGTGCAAGGCCGCCCACGCAATACTCCGTCCGGTGTTATACTCCGAACTCCCGCTGCGTATAAAGGTAAGCGTTTATAAAACCTACCTACGGCCGCTCCTCGCGTACGCCGCGCCCGCCTGGTATGTGTATGTGTGTGAAAGCCTGCGCCGCAGAATGCGCGCGCGGCAGTCACTCGCATTACGCGCTATCGTCGGTGCGCCGAGGTATGTGAGAAACGAGCTAATACGTAGCGATCTCGGTGTAGAAACGCTGGATGAGTTTATCCTTCGTCTCTCCCAAAATATGTTCTCGCGGGCGGACGCTTCCTCTCATCATCATCTCCGAGAGATTGCTCCGCACCGCGCCATTCCCGGGTCGCGTCGTCCAAATCCGCGCGACCTACTACCACCCCCCTCTCCTAAGGCGAACACGCCGTCCTCACCACCGGCATTGCAAACAATGCCGGCGCCCCATACCGCGCTTCCAGCGCCACCTACCGCCCACGCACTCTGTGCGCCCCTTACTATTCCCTCCTACCAAACCTATTCCCACGCGCAAATAGCGCAATCCCTAACAACGCCCCCACCCACGCAAGCCCCGCCTGCGACGGCGCTCACTATCGCGCCGTCTGTCGCCTCACCCTGCATAACTCCTACACAGTCGGTACACAACGTACCCAGCCACTCCACCGCCCACTCCCACGCGCAATTGGCGCCTCCTACCGCTCCCATCGGTTTTGTGTCGCTCCCGGGTTCCCTGTCCGTCCCTGGCTTAAACACAAGTTTAAGCCGGGCTCGAAAAACTAAACACGGGTCGGTTGAGTCATCGCAAAATGCGAAAAGATTAAAGGTATCAAAGTCGGGCACAGTCTCCTATACTGTGCCCCAAATAACTAACACTTTTATTCCCAAACAGGGCGATTCGTCCTCCCAGTAACCCGCCCGTATTAGCGGGCGGCGCCATACACCTGCTGCAGAGGACGAATCGTCCTGAACAGCATCCCCCACGCAGCCTCCTAACGGAGGCCGCGTGTGTGAAGACCCTTGCTTGCTTGCAATAAGCTCCCGTCCGATTAGGGCCCTTCTGGCCTCCTCCACTCAAGCGACAGCCCAAGCCGAGTTTCGAGATCCCCGTGGCGGGAAGACGAACTTGCGCATGTCGCTACCAGGGTGAACCTTCAGTTCACCCCCGCGTCCGCGTTAAAATGTAGAAGCCCTTCTGGCTAACATTGAGAAACACTACACAAAAAAAAAGAAAACAATAAGCTGTTAATTTGAATTTTAAACCAGACAGTGCAAATAATATATTGAGTAAATGATTGTCAATATGAGTAAATGATAGCACGTTAAAAAGCTTTCAATAGATTAAATAGGAATAAAAAATCAAGTGTAAATAAGGATTAGTAAGTTTTAGATATATAGATAGTATAGTTTACATAGTATTTAGTTATCTGTGGTAAGTCCCGTGTCCCCTTGTGGGGTATAGGACAAAAATATCGCATTAATAAAACAGGAATATAACTTGTATAACTCCATCGTGTCCTAGAAATAAAAGACGATCTTACCAATAAAGCATGTAAATAGACGGATCAATTTCTACTTTACTTCTATTGAATATGGTTTATTTTACTTCGGCATATTGATTAAGAATTGAGAAAACAACATATTCGTGTAAATATTAAATTAAGTTAGCGCATGCAGAATTCGATGTCTGGAAATTGCTTGAATTTATGTGAAGGTTACATCTATACTAATATTATAATATATAAGCTGAAGAGTTTGTTTGTTTAAACGCGGTAATCTCAGGAACTACGGGTCCGATTTGAAAAATTATTTCACTGTTAGATAGTCTATTTATCGAGGAAGGTTATAGGAAGATAGGCTATATATTATCATCACTCTATGAATTAATGAGCGGAGCAATGCGGGTAAAACCGCGGGGCACTGACTATTACATAAGTATACTGTGTCAGTTAAACAATAATTTATACAAAGAAAAACAATTTAATGTTTTATGATAACAGCTTTATATTAAATACACGTAAAGTGTTAGCGGTAATTGTTAAACAAATAAAAAATAATTGAAAATATTGTCACTTCGTTGCTATTAAAAACCAATATGTTTCAGTCTCTACATTACAATGATATGAATTATAAATATTGTTATTGTTTAAAATTTTAAATTATAGTTCACGATAGCATAGATTAAGTTACTAACGACAGAGCAGAGGGCCTAAATGTCTATGATCGGCCGTCATTATAGATGTATCATGTATGTATATTCATAATCGGCGTAATGGCAGCAAACATCGACGAGCACTTGTTGGGCCAACTATGCCCATTGTTAAGAGGGCTCATAACATATTTGATTTGTTATTTTTTATTTTATTGACGATTATTCATTTGTTGAACCATCGATTCGATAAGTACATAGATATACATACAAGATTAATAGTAAATGCTGAATATTATTTATTTATTATATTGACATATTTATCGATCTATCTGACTCATCACATTGAGATAATATTACTACGTATGGAGGAGACACCACGAACAAAATCTGTGCGCCATTTTTTGCTCTAACTAAGTTTTTAAAATTATTATCTAGTTAGGTACTTACCGATAAAAATTATTCCTTTACACTTTTCCGTATTATTTGTATTATTTGTGCAATATCGTAACGCACACGAAGGCATATTTTATGAGTTTCACTTTAAAACAAATAAAAAATGAGCGTGCAGTTACGCCATATGGCGTATGTTGAGCGGAACATAAGTGATGTAGGCGGTGTCGTCTCCATATGTATATCTCAATGACTCATCATGATATTTTTTTTCCAGACAGTTTGTAATCTGTAATGTCTGTAAAGTTTGTTATATCTACGATCAAACTACACGTAGTAATTATTTAGTAATATGTACTCAAAGATAAAACCTTTTTACATATGTAAACCTTTGTAAGTGATTATTAAAAGCCAATATTTTTAACTACCTACGACGTTGCCTGGCAGAGTTGTCTGTGAGCCATAAGGCCGCCATATATGTACGATTAACTTTGGCAAAGGTTTTTTTTGCATTTTAATTATTTTATGAGTAATCCTTGTACAAGAAAGTGTATTTTTTTAATAAATACCGCCTATTAATATGTACGAGGAAAATCTAATCACAATATTATGATCAATCATTGATATAGGTACTATTGTTTTCATCAGATAAATATAATTACTGTAAATAAGTAAATAGTTTCAATTGATTAGATTAAATTTTTATAGTCATCAAAATAAACCAGTTATTTTTAAAAGCAATTATATTTTTTCCCGCATGGCGGATAAAGTGACGAGAAAGTATCATTAATATTTATTTCATTCAAACTCAAACTCAAACATTTATTTATTCAATTAGAGACTTCTAGAAGCACTTTTTATTTACATACCCACTATCTCTACCCACTCACTCCCTCCCTCTACACACTCACTCACACTACCCACTCACTCACACTACCCACTCACTCACACAACCCACTCACTCACAATACCCACCCACTCTACCCACCCGTTCAGGCTAGGCACACGCTCACACTACCCACCCGCTCACACTACCCACTCACGTCGTCTACCCACTCACCCCTCTACCCACTCACTCATCTACCCACTCACTCATCTACCCACTCACTCCTCTACCCACCCACTCCATCTACCCACTCACTCACGCTACCCACCCACTCCCTCTACCCACCCACTCACAATACCCACCCACACTTCCCACTCACTCCCTCTACCCACTCACCCCTCTACCCACCCACTCTTCTACCCACCCACTCCTCTACCCACTCACTCCTCTACCCACACCCTCTACCCACTCACTCACACTACCCACCCACTCACAATACCCACCCACTCCCTCTACCCACTCACCCCTCCACCAACCCACTCCTCTAACCACTCACTCCTCTACCCACACCCTCTACCCACTCACTCCTCTACCCACTCACTCACACTACCCACCCACTCACAATACCCACCCACTCTACCCACCAGCTCACACTTCCCACTAACTCCCTCTACCCACTCACCCCTCTACCCACCCACGCCTCTACCCACCCACTCCTCTACCCACCCACTCCTCTACCCACTTACTCCTCTACCCACACCCTCTACCCACTCACTCCTCTACCCACTCACTCCTCCACCCACTCACTCCTCTACCCACTCACTCCTCCACCCACTCACAATACCCACCCACTCTACCCACCCGCTCACACTTCCCACTCACTCTCACTACCCACTCACTCCCTCTACCCACTCACTCTACCCACTCACTCACTCTACCCTCTCACTCTACCCAGCCACTCACTTACCCACTCACTCATTCACCTGCGAATGCCCGACCGCCGACAGCGAGAAGTCCAGCAACGCGTCAACAGCAGCCGCATTGCCCAACGTACAAGATTAAACCTTTTTGTTTTAATCATTGATTTTTATTGAAAAAATCGGTTGATTTAAATCTTGATTTAAATCATGATTTAAATCAAAATGATTTAATCGTGCCAACCCTGCTTTTTAAACGTCATTACATATTTTTCACATTTACCACTGATTCGATAAGCAGTATCTACGGAGAAGAACCGGCAAGAAACTCCATAGTTGCTCTTTTTAATCATGTCAGTTTTACAATTTAATTTTCAAAATACATATGTTTTCCTTAATACTGTAATAGGCTCTCTAATTAATTCAATATTGATATCAAATTTACCTCTTATATTATCTAGTATAAATAATATTTGTTAATTAAAATTATATTTAATTAATTTAATTACTTAGCTGTTAATAACATCTACCAAAATGTCATTTTCCTTAATCATTAAAATATAAACATAGATTGGTTGGGTTTTTTTCTTACTCCTGTAAATCATACGAGTAATCGATTATTATTAGTCATAATAAAACAATAATTTTCTGTTACTTGATAACGATAAGATGTGAGTGTGTTGATATCGTGTTCTCAAGTGGAGATTAAATATAATGTGTTATGGAATCTTAAATTTGAAGACAGGGCCGGACTTGAATCATGGCGTGCATTTTATTTTTGTATATTCCAATTAAATTTTATAAGACTTAGGTACATGTTAATTCTTATTACATCGCTTTTTAATACATTTTCGCTCCTGCTTGTAGAATCATATCTTTACTTTGTATATTTTTATCCGATGTTCTAAGAAATGTGGGAGTTGCAAATGTAGCGTTTTTTGTAGAAGACCATTTGTTTATCTAATACGTCCTAATTCCCAAAATATTGTTTCTTGAGAAATAATCTTGTTGAAATACTTTTTAACGCATTAAAAAACAGTTTGTTATATTATTCAACACGACAATTGGAACACATCACAATGTGCATTCCCTAGAGACATTGTTTAGACTAGATTTCTGTTGATTACATCTTATAATATAAAAATGAATCCCAAAATGTGTTGGTAAGCGCATAACTTGAGAACGGCTGAACCGATTTCGATAATTCTTTTTTTATTATATTCCTTGAAGTACGAGGATGGTTCTTATGTAGAGAAAACGTAAATATTATGTACCACGGGCGAAGCCGGGGCGGACCGCTAGTTAAAAATAAAATTAGTACTGTTAAATCGAACGCGAGGAAATATATCTATAGTATCGGGGTTTACATAAGACACATAAAACCGAAAGAGAAGAAGAAATGAGATTGCTCAATTGAGATAGCGGGATCAAATGTGGCCGAGTGGTCAAGCGTCGTCCTGGAATGACGAAATCGTTATTTTTTCTATACCTTAAAAATTGATATTTAAAATTGATATCGTAGCTATCTGACTAAAATTCTACCTGTTCTAATCATTTTCGGGTATTTAAAAAGCTTACAGTGTAGAAAAAAAAAGACGTGTGGCACTCGGGGACTGCCGCGGTAAAGCTATTGCATGCTATGCCTTCAAGCCACACCTCCGCGCCCGTCGGAGTGGGGAGCATGAGGTTTTTCGTTACTAAATTTCTGGATTCGGGCCCCGCGCTCAAGGCTCGCGATAGAAGCTATGCAATAGCTTAAATGTTACGTGTGTTTATTTTAATGTGAGCCTGCCCTAAAGCCATCTCTGTAAAAAACAAAAGACTATTTCAATAATTCTTTGAAGTTGAATGAGTACTTACATTGTTAGCTACTATGAAAACATTGTTTGTACATTAGTTACATAAGTTTGTACATGTACATTGTTAAGCAAGGGATATGGGATGTTAATTGTTATAAAAATCACTACATAGTGTAAAACAAAGCCGCTTTCTCTGTCGCTATGTCCCTTATCTTTAAAACTGTGTAACGGATTTTGATGCGGTTTTTTTAATATGTAGATAGAGTGATTCAAGAGGAAGGTTTTAGTATATAATTTATTAGGTTTTAGAAAAAGCAGGCGAAGCCGCGGACGGTAGAACGTTACAATTTACAAATAAAATCCTGTCTACAGGAGTCGGTCACATACAAAGTACACATACAAAGTACAAACATACAGGTGAAGCTTTACGTTTTAACATTTTAAATACAAAATTTGATAAAAAATAATTTCTAAATCTAGTTCAGTTATGAGTAGGGCATGTAATATCGGAATAGTTTTGAATTCCGATATTGATTTCCGATATTGAGCTCAATATCGGAATTCCGATATTGATATCGGAATTGGACATATATGTTAAAAAGGTGGATTTTATTAATTAAAAACCTATTATAATCATATAATCTTTTATTTGGTATGAAAATAGTTATTTTACTGCTAAACAACTTAATTTAACTGACTCAAAATAAACATGTTTTAAGCAATACAATTTCAAAAATATAAAAACTTATATTTAACTGTTTAATTTATTACACGACTAGTTGTTTTACTGCTAAAATACAAATTTAACTACAACAACACTACCTAGTGTTACCTAGTAATAACCCAAAATATATAAGTGGCCTATTTGGCAAGTATTTCTTCTCTGTCTTCAAACCTACACAACACATGGACTACAAATATATGGCTTTACCTATAATGCATCCAACGTAACTTCTGTGCTCAGTACATTCTCGATATCATACAATTAAAATAGCACTACTGGCCCTGGACCCGATCAAAGGGCCATGTCCAGACAATGTCCCGCCCATATTTCTTTCCCCGTCCCGTTGTGCAGACGTGCTGTCTGTTCCCCTGTCACTAATTTTAAATACTTCCCTAAATAATGGTTTGTTTCCACCAGTTTGAAAACAAGCTCGAATTGTTCCCATTTTTAAGAGTGGCAATCGTGAGCTCATTTCAAATTATCGCCCAATCTCCATTCTTTCTACCTTGTCAAAGGTTTTTGAATCAATGGTTTATGATGTAGTCTACAAGCATAACTATAGCCTTTTTTCTGAATTCCAACATGGTTTCGTGGCTAAAAAGTCCACAAATACAAATCTTATCTCATAAGTCATATGTAAGTTACCTAATTGAGGCAGTTGATTAGGGTTACCAAGTCGACGCAATTTATACCGATTTCTCATAGGCCTTTGCCAAGGTCGCCAGAAAACACACACAGAGTTAAGAGGTGTTTACTTCTTAACTTTACAGTTCATGAAAGTGACTGATGCACACAGCAGGTGACGCTTTGTTTCTCTGTGCGAGCGAATAAGCAAGTGTGAGTTATACGCTGTGAAAGAGTGAGATAGGCATACTGAAATGCGTCATTTCAATCACCACTATACCTATTTCTTTTTTTAAATCTGCCTAATTATTTAAATTGCCGCAAATTTTAACCTCAACTTAATGATTTAGCACTGAATAAAAAAAAATCTTAATTCCGATATAACGATATTGGATCACTCAATATCGGAATTGTAATATCGTAATTTTCATTCCGAGATTCCGATATTGCGAGATTCCGAGATTCCGATATTCATGCCCTAGTTATGAGTAACTGAAAATAAAACGCAAATAATTTATAATTATCAAAGGGAAACGTGTTTCGAGATAATGAGTGAGTCATACAATATTAATATCAAAAGAGCCGATAGCTCTGGATGAGATTTCAGAATGAACCAAATAAATCATCTCAAAAATTCAAATATCAAAAATTCGTGACTGATTATGAAATGAAAATAAATAAATGCAGAGTTTTTAACGTCAAAATAAGAGCAATTTAAAACCTATACTAAGGGCTGATTTTTCAATCCTTGGTTAAAACTTATTCGTTCACTACCATTTCAAAAATTTATTCTAATTGCCCGTATTTTACAGTTTACTTTGACCTTGAAATATTATCGTGTTATACTTTATTGGACGGATAAGTTTTAACCAAGTATTGAAAAATCGACCCTAAAACAAATAGATAGTAAAAAAATAATAATAGATAATGCCTGTTTTTCTGTTTGCTGCGGCATAAAGGCTGGGCCATTTTTGCCGGGATGTGACAAATTACAATCATGAAATATAGATTATTCATTATAGGTATTTGATTTTATAATTTAACTAGCTTTCCGCCCGCGACTTTGCCTGTTTTATCTAAGACCTAATAAATTATAACGTATACGTTTCTCGAAAATTGCTCTATTGAAAAAACGCATCGAAATCTATTGCGTAGTTTTAAAGATTTAAACAAACAGACACACAATTCGTAGGTGTATGTTAGTTACATTGTGACACGACAATTTTATGTGTGTAGAGATAGAGATTATTTTGTGTTATTAATTTATTCGCAGTACCTTCACGAAGTCGGGCATAAGGTATGTGTCACACAGCCGCGCGTCACCGCAGCGGTGACGCTCGCGACGCGTGTCGCGGAGGAGCGCGGCGTGCGTTTGGGCGACGAGGTGGGGTACGCGGCGGCTATGACCGCGCAGAGGACCGTGGATACAGGGATTGTGGTAAGTTTTTAATACGTTTTCATTAGCTATTGTTGTATGTTTGTTTTTAGCTGTAAAATACCTTTAAGTATAGGTGTTAAACAGAAGACGGAAGCTTTGCTGTTATATTGCATACTAAATTAAAACTAAATGTCGTCAAAGGTTTACTTGTGATAAAAAAAATTGCTGAAATAATACATCTTCTTCTTCACTACATAGTTTAAATAAAGTCGCTTTCTCTGTCCCTATGTCCCTATGTATGCTTAAATCTTTAAATTTACGCAATGGATTTTTAAGTGTTTTTTTTTATAAATATCATCCAAGAAGAAGGTACTTATATAATTTTAATTTATTAGGTTTTAGACAAAGCTGGCGAAGCCGCGGGCGGAAAGCTAGTACCTAATGTATAAAATGCAAATGCAAAGGACCTATCAACGCACAACCCAAACTAATGCACCGATCCATATTATAACATTTAGCATGACAGATAGCTACTATGACTATCTGTACAATTTATAAGACCACGCGAGTGAAGCCGCGGCAAACAGCTAGCAATAAGACAATATATTATTTAATCGTCTGATGTTTTCTGATGGCAGATATTATTCCGCCTTTTACATTGAAATTTAAATATCCCAAATCATTTTTCAATCAATTATATAACTCGATTATATCGATTAGGGATATCACTAATCGGAGTATAATTTAAAGTTAATAGTAAATACGTAACGAATTAAATATATCCATTAGGGTACCACGATAATGGATTAATTACAAACACAAGGCCCGCATATGTGGAGCTGACCTAAAAACGCACGTGTCGCGCACGTGTGAAAACGCTCTTATAAATGGCGCAAAATAACAATTAAAAGTATGCCGGAAACTCAAACTCAAATAATAATTATAAAAATAATTAAAATGATACGTAAGTTCTATTAAAATCAAGCTACTGCTTAAACTCGAAAAAAAAAGCTAAATCATACTCAACCTTAAACTCAAACTCAAACTCAAGTCACTCTGTTTCAGCATAAATCTAGTAAATATTCATTAAATTTTTTACTCAAACTCAAAAATATATTGAAATAACTAGACTTACTAGAACAGCTTTTAAATCTAGACGACATACATATTTATTCTGTGGTCATTCCAACCATGACATCATTACACTTCTTTTAGTACAGTCGAGTAATTAAATACGAAATCTATTAATAAAAATAATATTATGCAATGTTCGGCTATTCGGTTCGGTATAGCTTTAAAATAATATTAATGGCCAGAGTTATATTGTTAATGGTTGAACGCGCTAATCTCGAGAACTACAGGTTCGAATTTAATAATTGTTTTTGTGTTGGATAGTCGAGAAAGGCAGGCTATAACGCTACGAGTAAATAGGAGCTTGAGCAGCACATTTTGTAAATACATGTTCAAAATAGGTATTGCAAAGACGGGAACTATGAATGCTTCCGTAATATGTAATTTTAATTGTTTATTTTTCCGTAAATTATTTCAGGTGAATCGTACACACTTGTAATAATTAAATATCTACTAATACAGATAATCTATATCTGTTACAGTTTTTTTACCTACAGCTTCGATCAGCTGACTTTCTGTGAAAGAGTAACATACATCCAACCTCACAAATTATCACGTTTAATATTGTAGCCTTTAATAATAAGATTTGTCGTTAAAACTAAGAACTAGTAGGATAGAATTTCAAATGACCAAAATAACATAATTTAGCCGTTAAAAAATCCAATTATAATGGCTCTAACGTTAATTGAGACAGGTATAAAGTCGACCTGTTGACCTCAGCCCGACCCTGGTGGACCTTATCAATGTCCATTACGAACTTAGATTTTTTCTTTAGTCATTACATTCAGGTCATGAAGGAATTTCAACCTTTGGCCAAGGAGAGAAAGTGCATTTTTGTTTATGCTGTGTAATGTATATGGGCTTAGATTTTTTGTTACTCATTAATCAGATCATTTATAAAGAAAATTCAACTTTCAGTCAAAGAAAGAAAGTTCGTTTTCGAATGTAGGCAGTTGTTTGGTAGAATGGTAGTAACTAAGGTATAGAAAAGGAAATCAAGATACAAGTTAAAGGGCCAAGGTTATGTTAATCGGTTGTTATGATAACCATTTATGAATTTATTTATACAATAATCCCTTTATTTTGTTTGCTCATATAGTAAAATGTAACGTTAAAGCATATTCTTTCGTGCATGAAGTAGCTTTATATTTGTGAATAAAAAAAAATGGTAATTAGCTATCCGATTTTATCCATAACAAAGAACAGGGACAAATCTAAATCTAGTTTCAATTATTTAGATTCTAAATCCTAGACATAGGTACGGTAAAAGGCATCTAGCAACCGGTTTGAAGCTTATATAGGTAAAAATTTATAGACATTAGACAATCTTAATTTGGAAACTTGATGTTACTTTACTAGGAGAGGAGATTTTCTATGCTAATATTATAGACTAGCTGCGCTTCGCGTTTTCACCCGCGTGGCTCCGCTCCTACTGGTCTTAGCGTGATGATATATAGCTTATAGCCATCCTCGATGAATGGGCTATCTAATACCGGAAGAATATTTCAAATCGGACCAGTAGTTCCTGAGATTAGCGCGTTCAAACAAACAAACTCTTCAGCTTTATAATATTAGTACCTATAGATATGAAAAATAATCTTCTGTCAGTTTTTACGGAAAAAAAAATCACAAAAAAGTCTTAAGTTTTAAGGGTTTTGATAACTTTCAATTAAATAATAATAATATTAAATGAATCTTTATCAATCTTTTATTAATGCTATGGTCACCGTTCAACCTTGCATGCTGTAAAAAGTGGTTTGAAGTTAGTTTTTTTTGTCTGTTCGTCAGTGTTCACAAGGTAAACGGCTGTTACTTTGTCAAAAGATATAATATAGGTCAAATGTAGTAAAGAATAATAATGTTATTATTAGATTTGAAGACATTTCTGAAAGAATACACAATTGAATATTGAAGAAAGAACTCTATACTAGGTATTTTAGATATACAGGACGTCCCACTGTTGGTATACTAAGCTCAAAGGAGGTTATAGTTTTGCATACGCTGAGTACGTAAGAAATACTTATAAAATTCTAGACGCACTTTTTTTTCAAATAGATGAATTCTTAAAACTCTATGTGTACACCCATAACAAGCAACCCGCCCAACTTTGCCACCAGCACGTGAGCTATCGTTTAAGATTATGTTTTCATAGACAAAATGCTCACATTAGAGAAGCGGTATATGCCGGCTGCGCGAAGCTAGAGAAGAAAACATGGATTTTCAGGAAAAATTTAGCAAAAAATTTTTTACGTTATCAGTGTATGCAAAACTACCTACGCGCTTAGTATACCAATAGTGGGACACCCTGTATACTTAGTACTTACTCTGTAACAGGTAACTACCAAACAACTTTTAACTGACTTATATTGAAAAGGCATTATCTAATGCATAAGTTAAATTGTATTTTCTTTTTCTTTACACATTTAGTCCATTGAAAAGTTACATTTGGGTTTGCGTTTTTTAGAGGACGCAATTTTATTTTTTTGATATGTAGGGGGGGTCAGTGTGAAGCTATCACCAAGTTTGTGGGGTCGCCACCCTTGTCCCACGGCCGCCATCTTGAAAATAGCGGTTGAAATGGTTTTTACGATATATCTCTTAAACTATTTATCTGATAATAAAACAATGTTAACATTATTCGTTGCAAATTAAATTCTCTACAACTTAGGTTCAGTAACTTTTTGTCGTATGTTCAGAAATTAGAGATGTTTATATTTTTCAATAAAACTTTTTTTTATAAGTTTATGAAGTAAAAAATGTAAGATTTCAATGAACTAATTGAATAAATGTATATTATTATTTATTTTCAGTTTATGACAGAAGGCGTGTTGTTACGAGAAATGTTCGCATCGCCGCTGTTAATGCAGTATACTTGTATCGTTTTGGACGAGGTGAGATATTTTCAATTTTCTAATAATAATAAGGAAATTAGCAGTCAATATTAAAGTGCAATAAAACGATAAGTTTTGATTAAAAACAACTGGCCCTTATCTGATGCAATTAAACAATATATGTAGTTTATACACAATACCTGTTTCCTTATCTAATCGAGAATATATTATATTTTATATTGTATTGATTTTAGATAACCAATTAATATAATCATGAGTAATTGATATTAGTTAAAACTGGTTTTAATTAAAAATACGGTCAAATCTCGTATACCTAATTGTTTACTAGGTGAAGCAGATATAATTGAGTTTTCTTGTTTATAAACTCGTACTTAGTTTAAACTTAATAAACTAACATAGTTTGCAAATCTTAGTGTTCTTATGCTAAAAATGACCGCCTCCTTGGTACAGTGGTTGACGCGTGAGCATAGAACCGAGGGGTCCTGGGTTCGATTCCCAGTGGAGACGAAGAAAAAAAAATGTCTCGGTCTGGTAGGACACGGAAGGCTGATCACCTACTTGTCCCTAAAGGAAATGGATCAGTGAAACAGATGTATGCATAATGCATCTGCCCCTTACCCCACTAAGGGGACACGGGACTTCACTTATGCTAAAAATGAAAAGTTACTTGAATGATGTTCATAAACTAGGTACATAAACCAAATTTCTTTTAACAGTACCTATTAGAGTTGGAAATGTTAAAAAAAAAAATTTGCGCGAGAAAATTATGCCGAAAATGGGCCATCAGCGGACTTTCGATATGATCATCTGGACATGCCAAGGAATAACTGTAGCGATTTTCAAAACTGCACGAATTATTTCCGATAATTTTACTAATTTTCTCAGATTATGCCCAAAATAAATAATTAATTCAGTTATTTCAAATATTATTATATATTTTCAGGTGCACGAAAGATCTCAAATGACAGATGTTTTGATGGGACTCTTGAAGAAAATAGCTAAAGTAAGTTATAATAGATATTTTTCATTAAAGAAAATGTTTAAATATTTCTAAATACATACAACTTTCACTAATAGCTAAAAAAAATAATTAAAAAATGGTGAAATGAAGAAATTTTGTCAAAATGTAGATTCCACCGAGTAACTTAACATATTTTTTTTCCAGAAACGCAAGAACCTTAAAATCGTAATATCCTCAGCGACAATGGACGCGGATTTCTTTCAGCGGTTCTTCAATTTGCGAGATGCGCATGGACATACAGACACATCTGCTGTAATGTCAATTCAGGGCAGGAGTTATCCGATCGAAGTGTTTTATACTGAAGGTATGTATGAAAAATTATTTATAAGTAAAACAATGAGAAACTATTAGGTACCTACTTATTATTAAAGATAGAAATAAAAATAATCTTAATATATATATAAATTTCGTATCACAATGTTTGTCCTCAATGGACTCCTAAACCACTTAACCGATTATAATAAAATTCGCACACCATGTGTAGTTCGATCCAACTTGAGAGATAGGATAGTTTAAACATGTAGGTATCACGGGTGAAGCCGGGGCGGACCACTAGTAATAATATAAAAATATTATAAATACTATGTAATTTCATGAAAACTCAATGTACAATTTTGCGGAAAATATTTAAAAAGAACAATTCATTGACGTTCGATAAACAAAACTAAACTCACAATGAGGTTCATAAATTGACCCAAACAAAACTCTGCCTTCAATTTCATTAAGCAGAGTTTTCTTATAAGCGTATACAATAGAGTTTGAACTTTATTGCTACGAAATAAAGTGCTTATTTAAATGAATATTCTATACAACACGGACATTTTTTGACGACCTTTTTAATAGGCGATTTAGCCCAGTTGTTTGTAGACTGACTCTGTAGAAACTGCTTTCCGAACCGGTGGTATTTAATATTTACCACCTAGGAAAATATTAAACTATTTTGACGACTCAAATGCACTAAAAAAGGTCTAGTTAAACAAATCAAGATCGCGAATTTGATTTTAAAAACGACAGGGAATGTAGGATAAAGAAATATGTTACATAAAATATTATTTTTTAAGCATTTGAATGCTTAACTCAATATCTAATTCAATGTATGTATTAAATATTGCCTTGAATTTGGTTTGAAAATATAATATTTCTTAATTTCAGAACCGGTTGCCGATTATGTAAAAGCTACAGTGGAAACAATAATAAAAATGCATGAAAACAAACCGTTTGGAGATGTTTTGGCGTTTCTGACGTCACAGGTAAGTTCTAACTTGTATAACTTAGTTAGATTAAGTTATAACAATGATATAGCTGATATAATTTAATAATATAGTATTTCCTATCATTGTGCAGTTATAACAAAAGAAAATAATGCATTATTTTATGCCCGTCGTTACAAGGTTACGTTGTTGAATTGTCAAATGTTGCCTATTCAAATGACTCTACTATAAGTTATATTTTAAGGATAACATTAAAATCTTATAGAAAGTTTTGAAACACTCATACTAGTCATAAATCTTAGATAAATTATAAAGATTAACAATCTATTGCCATTTATCTTAAAATGTAATAAATATTATCACAACTATTTATAATTAATTTAAAATTGTGAATTACATAACAGATAAGTAATCTATGTTGCATTTATAATGTTAAGAAAAATAAGTCATTTTTTCCACATTTCTCATTATTTCTGTATGTTAGCACAAAAATAAGTTATTTATTTCTTTACTAGGTATGTTTTGGGCAGTTAATTTACTAACTACATGTTAAAAACGGCTCAAATCATTCTTAAATGCTGCTTAAATATTTTCTTATATGCGACTCCAATCAGCCAAATATACCTTATAACATACCGATAGAGATGATACTATCAAGCAATATTTGATTTTATATTTTTTTTTTGTTCTTTTTTCTGTATTCTAATAGATCAATTTGTTTCAGGAAGAAATCCTCTCAGCCCTAGAAACATTACAAATATACGCCGAGGAAAATAATGAAAAGAATAAATATCGAAAAATATTTCCTAGCGGCATGCAAGCAGCGAATCTATTAATTTTGCCAATGTACGGCAGTTTGCCTTTACACAAGCAAATAAAGGTTTTCCAAATGGCCGACAGGAATGTGAGGAAAGTTATTTTAGCTACTAATATAGCGGAAACGAGTGTCACCATTCCGGGGGTTGTTTATGGTGAGTGGACAGACAGACAATTTTTTTTATATCTTTGTTGTTATTGAAATGAAGTATTTTAAGGAAACTATTTTGTTTGAAGATGTGGTTTATCCACAGAAAATGTACTGTCATTGATAAAGAGCATTATAAGCAATTTTGAACACCAACTGAAAACTTTTTTTAGATCTCTCTAAAGCTTTTGACACCGTCTCTATCTATATTTTTCTATCTAAATTTGATTTACTAGCGTAATTCGAGGCTCTGTGCTAGATATATTTAGCAGTTACCTTTCTAACCGTACACAATTCGTCGTAATTAATAATATTATAAGCGGATATGTATTGGTTTCATTCGGCGTACCACAGGGTCACGTATTAGGACCTACCCTGTTTCTAATGTACATTAATGATTTATGTAATTTGTCTTTTAAAAATTGTAAGATAATGGTGGGTATTGGCCCTGCCTTCCAAACCAGAGGTCGTGGGTTCGATTCCCACCCAGAGCAAATATTTGTGTGATGAACATAGATGTTTTGCTTTGTGTTTGGGTGTTAATTATCTATTTAAGTATTTATTTAAAATTATACATATATGTATGTTTATCAGCCATCTGGTTTCCATAACACAAGCGAAAGCTTAGTATGGGATCAGATCGTGCCGTGTGTGAAAATTGTCCTGGAATATTAATTTATTTATTGAAGTGAAAACTTCTTTAGCGGCGTTGGGTATAAAATCTTAAACTCGCGTCAGGACACGTGACCTGATCGAAAAAGCGTAAGACGGATGGATATCAAACATGCTCAACGTTAATAATCAAGTTTTCACTTCTGCCGGCACTTCCGGAGTGCAACCCGTCTTTTTTAAAGTGAAACTTTTATTACATCGTCTCAAACTTTTTGGTCTGTGTAGCGCATGTCGCGTGTATCGCGGCTGCCGAGTAGGTATACCTACTCGGCACGCGACATGCGCTACACAAAGCAGTGTTCGGAACCGTTCGAACAGTTTCACTTTTACCGTGGTTTCATAAAACCACACAAAAATTTTTTTTTATTTATTCTCCCCCCCAGTGGTGGACAGCGGCTACCACAAGCTGCCGAGCTACTCGCCCACACTGCGCGTGGAGTGTGTGTGTGTGTGTAGCGTGTGTGGGCACAGCGCGCGGCAGCGGGCCGGCCGCGCGGGGCGGGACCGACCCGGCGAGTGTTACAGGTATAGTGATGCTGGGCAGGCCGAAATCGACCCGCCGAGTGCTACAGGTATAGTGATGCTGGGCAGGCCGAAATCGACCCGGCGAGTGCTACAGGTATAGTGATGCTGGGCAGGCCGAAATCGACCCGGCGAGTGCTACAGGTATAGTGATGCTGGGCAGGCCGAAATCGACCCGCCGAGTGCTACAGGTATAGTGATGCTGGGCAGGCCGAAATCGACCCGCCGAGTGCTACAGGTATAGTGATGCTGGGCAGGCCGAAATCGACCCGCCGAGTGCTACAGGTATAGTGATGCTGGGCAGGCCGAAATCGACCCGCCGAGTGCTACAGGTATAGTGATGCTGGGCAGGCCGAAATCGACCCGCCGAGTGCTACAGGTATAGTGATGCTGGGCAGGCCGAAATCGACCCGCCGAGTGCTACAGGTATAGTGATGCTGGGCAGGCCGAAATCGACCCGCCGAGTGCTACAGGTATAGTGATGCTGGGCAGGCCGAAATCGACCCGCCGAGTGCTACAGGTATAGTGATGCTGGGCAGGCCGAAATCGACCCGCCGAGTGCTACAGGTATAGTGATGCTGGGCAGGCCGAAATCGACCCGCCGAGTGCTACAGGTATAGTGATGCTGGGCAGGCCGAAATCGACCCGCCGAGTGCTACAGGTATAGTGATGCTGGGCAGGCCGAAATCGACCCGCCGAGTGCTACAGGTATAGTGATGCTGGGCAGGCCGAAATCGACCCGCCGAGTGCTACAGGTATAGTGATGCTGGGCAGGCCGAAATCGACCCGCCGAGTGCTACAGGTATAGTGATGCTGGGCAGGCCGAAATCGACCCGCCGAGTGCTACAGGTATAGTGATGCTGGGCAGGCCGAAATCGACCCGCCGAGTGGTACAGGTATAGTGATGCTGGGCAGGCCGAAATCGACCCGCCGAGTGCTACAGGTATAGTGATGCTGGGCAGGCCGAAATCGACCCGCCGAGTGCTACAGGTATAGTGATGCTGGGCAGGCCGAAATCGACCCGCCGAGTGCTACGGGTATAGTGATGCTGGGCAGGCCGAAATCGACCCGCCTAGTGCTACGGGTATAGTGATGCTGGGCAGGCCGAAATCGACCCGCCGAGTGCTACAGATATAGGGACAACAACAACAACCAACAACATATATCTATAATAAAAATTACATATCTATTATCTATAATAATAATGACCGATACGAATATTTTCAATATTTTTGATTTAGCTAATAAACCATTCTAAACATAATAAACAATTTCTGATGTAAAGAACTGACGTCGCTACAGTGATGATGAAAATATACAAAATTTTCATGTATCCATACTTTTTTTTATATTTTATAATATATTATATAATATTATAAATGCAAAAGTAACTCTGTCTGTCTGTCTCTTACTCAATCACGCCTAAACTACTGAACCAATTTTCATGAAATTTGGTATGGAGATATTTTGATACCCGAGAAAGGACATAGGCTACTTTTTATCCCGGGAAAATGACGCAATCCCGGAAATCCCACGGGAACGGGAACTATACGGGTTTTTCTTTGACTGCGCGGGCGAAGCCGCGGGTGAAAACCTAGTAATTTAATATATTTAATTACAGATTATACACGGAAGAGGAATTTGAGAAATTACCTCAAAGCGTTCCGCCAGAGATTTGTAGGAGCGACTTGAGTTCTGTGCTTTTGCAGTTGAAAGCTTTGGGAATACATAATTTATTAAGGTAATAATAATTAATTAATTTGAATTATCTATACGTATCTTATATAGCTGAACAGTTTGTTTGTTTGAACGCGCTAATCTCAGGAACAATGATGAAAAATTGTTTCACTGTTAGATAGTGCATTTATCGATGAAAGCTCATATATCATAATGCTAAGACCAATACGAGCGGGTAAAACCGCGGGGCATAGCTAGTACGTCGTATCAGTGTTGGTGATTATTACTTATCGTTTATCATTTTTTTATTTTCAAAAAATAATATAATGTTACCAATAACGTTAGATATCCTTGTGTTAGACGTAACTTTTGATTTAATATTTTTGTGGATGAGTAGTTGTTAATATAATTGTCACTGTTTCCTGTCCGAACATGCTTAGCTGTCGCATACTATAAATTGCCGCGTTCCTTTGACTCGTGGCGCATTCGTACGAATCGTGCCCGGGGGGGGGGGGGGGCTCGGACGTTGTTTATACGACGTTTGACCCAACTACCCTCACTTTGCTAATAGTCGTTGACTTGCTGCGTTTTGTTATCAACTACCTACATCAATTAGGTAGCTGTGTAGAATCGCAGTACATTCTAATTACATTCAAACTAATATTTAACCCGGCCGTCTCTCGCTTTTTATTTCTTTTACTTGCATATAAGAATTTTTATTCATTTAGTTTGAAAGATTCTTTCAATTTTTTTTTCCGTAATTGATTTAAACGTTTCTTCTTTCTATCTATGTAACAAATATAAACTTTACTTTGTTACTCGTATGCACACAAAATGTCATGAGAATCGGTCAAGCCGTTTCGTATGAGTTTCACTACACGAGAATTGTATACATTAGATTTTATTGTCTTCTAGATGCATACTAGCTGTGACCTGCGGTTTCACATGCTATTGCCTATGCTTTCCTCGATAAATGGGCTATCTAACATCGAAAGTTTCAAATCGGACCAGTAGTTCCTGAGAATAGCGCGTTCAAACAAACAAATTCTTCAGCTTTTAGTATATATTTATAATTATAATTTATTATTCCAGATTCACATTCCCCACACCACCCCCCGCAAAAAGTCTATTATCCGCTTTAGAACAACTATACGCGTTGAAAGCGATCGATAAAACCGGCAATTTGACACAAGAAGGAAACAAAATGGCGGAGTTGCCGCTCAAACCGATGTACGGGAAAATGCTGTGTGAGAGCGGTATGTTTGTTTGTCTTTTTTAGGGTTCCGTACTGAAACGGTAAAACGGGAACGTTATTCTATATCTTCACTATATAGTATAAAACAACACTATCACTACATAGTATAAAACAAAGTCGCTTTTTCTGTCCCTATGTCCCTTTGTATGCTTAAATCTTTCAAACTACCGAACGGATTACCCGGGATAAAAAGTAGCCTATGTCCTTTCTCGGGTATCAAAATATCTCCATACCTTTCATGAAAATTGGTTCAGTAGTTTAGGCGTGATTGAGTAACAGACAGACAGAGTTACTTTCGCATTTATATTTATAATATTAGTATGGATTAAATTATTTTATTTAAATATTAAAAATATTATATTTAAATTTCCAGGCGAATACGGGTGTGTCGATGAAATTCTATCAGTAGTGTCTATGCTACAAATGGATAGTGTTTTCATAAAACAGTACACCGGCAAAGCGTGTGCCGCCGCTAGAATGTCCAGGAGGAATAATTTCGAGGTTAGTCTATTAGATTTAGAAAATCACATCGGAATTGGTTTAGCCGTTTTGATAGTATAAAAATATATGGAGGCAAAGAAAAATATTGCATAATACGCAGCTATAAACGATTTGTAAAGCTACTGTCTGTCTGCTTATTGTTATTTATTGCATATCTTGCATACTGATTTGAGTGTCTTTTTCATGACTAAATAAGACCCTTTTTTTGAAATTATTTAAACTAATAAATTAACTCAATCATTAAGATATTCTTAGGGATTTTAAATTCAACCTAGAAAGGTTTTATTCCTTACAAAATGCTTTTATATCTACCTTCAACAATAAAATAATAATCGACTCAAAATAATTTAATAATTTAATATTAATTAGATTTTTAATGAAGTACCTAGCTATCATTTTTTTGTAATTTGAATATTTAGTCAAAACAATCAAAAAATATTTTACTGTTATTTACTATTGAAATTTATTTTTCAGGTAGCGGAAGGTGACATAATAATGTATTTAAATATATTCGATTCCTACAATAAAATGAAGAATTCATACAACGACGAGAAAATGTCGAAAAAAGCGTGCAAAGACTGGTGCCAAAGGATGTATATTAATTATAGAGTTATGGAAAAGGTATATATTATTATTTGTTCTACTTTTTAACCGACTTCAAAAAAAAGGAGGAGGTTATCAATTCGGCCGGTATGTTTTTTTTTTATGTATGTACACCGATTACTCCGAGGTTTCTGAACCGATTTACGTGATTCTTTTTTTGTTCGATGCGGGATGGTGTCGAATTGGTCCCATAAAAATTTTATTCGGATAGGCCCAGTAGTTTTTATTTTATGAGCATTTTTGTGTGTATTTGTAAATGTTGCAAGTGCAAGTTTGAAGTCGGTTGTTTTTGACGCAGTTATAACTTGTTATATTATAAACTAGCTGTGCTCCGCGGTTTCACCCGCTTAGCTCTGCTCCTGTTGGTCTTATGATGATATATTATAGCCTATAGCCTGCCTCGATAAACGGGTTATCTAACACCGAAAGAATTTTTCAAATCGGACCAGTAGTTCCTGAGATTAGCGCGTTCAAACAAACAAACAAACTCTTCAGCTTTATATATCTATCTATGTAAGACTGGGGTCTTGGGGTTTCAAAGAAAACCATCTAAAGGTTCTTTAAATTATATTTGATAACAATTATGTATTATGAATCGTACAAAATAACAGAAGCCAATAGCACGCTTATTGGAGGCGTGTGCCGCGTACGACGCTCGAGGTAGCAGAGAGCGAGCTCGGCTGTGAGGGCCGCGGGGACTTGATGCCGTCCCTGCGTCGCTGTCGCTAGGCATCCGCCTAGACAACTAATATTATAAAGCTGAAGAGTTTGTTTGTTTGTTTGAACGCGCTAATCTCGGGAACTACTGGTCCGATTTAAAAAAATCTTTCGGTGTTAGATAGCCCATCTATATAATATATCATTACGCTAAGACCAACAGGAGCGGAGCCACGCGGGTGAAACCGCGGAGTGCAGCTAGTGTAAAATAACTATGGTATTCCATTGAGATATACATATATGGAGACGACACCGCCTACATCACTTATGTTCCGCTCAACATACGCCACATGACGTATGTTGAGCGGTTTTTTTTAATGGTTTTAAAGTGAAACGCATCAAATATGCCTTCGTGTGTGTTACGATATTGCACAAATAATACAAATAATACGGAAATGTGCAAAGGAATAACTTTCATCGGTAAGAACCTAGCTAGATAATAATTTTTAAAACTTAGTTAGAGCAAAAAAATGGCGCACAGATTTTGTTCGTGATGTCTCCTCCATACGTCTAGTAATATTATCTCAATGTGGTATTCAATAATTTTTACAGGCATGTGAAATAAGGAGTAGTTTAGAAAAACTTATAAAAGGCAAATTTAATATTGAGAATAAAGTTTTCGAAGGACCGGATTTAGGTTCAGGTAAATATTTTTTTGTTTATTTAATAATGATCTTAATCTTGTGAAGAGCTTACTATAGAAATGATCCTATGAAGTAAGGTTTTATATTTTTATTCTTCTTATATATAAAAATGAATCGCAAAATGTGTTGGTAAGCGCATAACTCAAGAACGGCTGAACCGATTTCGATAATTCTTTTTTTATTATATTCCTTGAAGTACGAGGATGGTTCTTATGTAGAGAAAACGTAAATAAGTACCACGGGTGAAGCCGGGGCGGACCGCTAGTTGTTACATAAAATTTTCCTTTTTTCATACATTTTTTGTTATTTTTCCAGGAAAATGCATACGAATAATAAAATGTATTTTAACCGGTTTATTCCCGCAAGCGGCTTCTCTAACTTCAACGGGAGAATATAAAAGTATTTTTGGAGCAAAATTGTATATAAGTGAAAACAGCTGTTTATATAGAGTTCAACAACCTACGTGGTCAGTTTGGTGTTTTTAAAATGTGTGCGTGTACTAGTGTACACACGTAAGAAGTGAAACTTCTTTATGACCTTATTTTTCAAAAAATATTTTACTATATGCAACTTTACAGAAATACGTCGAATCACGCGTGGTAGGGACAAGAAAAAGATGGCGCGTAACGGAAAAATGTCACGCGTAACGAAAAAATGTTACACTAAATTTTTTTCCAACCCATAAAGAAGTTTCACTTCAATAAAATAACCTTTATTGAATTTTTGATTACATTAATGGACAACTAAGATCCGTTACGCAAAGGAAAAAATAAATACAAAGTTGAATTTGATATTTTTGGTTTTATGGCATTCAAATGCTTTATAAATATAAATTTATAAAGAATAGAAAAAAATCGATCACGAGGCCGGACTCGGTCCCTTAGACACATAAAACTGAAAAATAGAATAAATTCATTAAAAAGTATTTAAAATCAATTACTTTTTCAGGGTGGTGTTCGCGAGTGTTCAAAGTGTGGGAGATAAAATAAATATGCGAGATTTAATGGTGATACAAAAAGAATGGCTGTTAGAAATTGCTCCACATTATTATACTGAAGTTTAATAAATTATTTCAATAAATAATTGGTTTTTATTTATTTCCTTATAATGTATGGTAAAATTTTAAAATTTAACTTTTTACGTTGTTGTATACGTAATAAATTATGATTATTGTCAGACAATATTTTGAAAATAAAGAAAATTAATATGAATATAGGTTAAAGTACCCTTACCATGAAAATAAAAATAACAGATATTATAAAATATATGAATTAACTAGCTTTTTGTCTGTGTCTTAAATCTCGTAAATACACTAAAATTATGCAATTACCATCATATCACATGTAAAATTAGACACCGAAAATTCTTCAAGAAATTCTTATCAAAAACTATAATATGAAAATAAAGAACTTTGGACAAAAGATAACTGTCGTTAAACATACAATTTGTTTAAAAAATGTCGTTGGCATCGAACCTTAGACCTCTTTTAATCCAATAATTTTCTGAGCTGAGCCTTACATTGATAGTAATTTAAAATTACGTAATGATTTATCAAAAGTCAAAACTTTAGGCATTCTTACAGAAGACAATTATTGAATTTGTGTTTTCAAAATAAGGATATACTTATACAAAATCTAGTTTATTAATTGTCGAAATGAAAACTATCACTTACTATTTCGTATAAAAAAGTTTCACCTCTTAAAATTATTATAACATCGTTTAAATTCTACACATTTTTCCTATTTTTATTTCTTAGTAAAAATGGCTGAAAACATTAAGTTTTTAAAATATTATCATCTACTATATAAAAATAAGTCGGGTTTTCCTTCCTGACGCTATAACTCCAGAATGCACGAACCGATTTCCACGGTTTTGCATTCGTTGGACAGGTCTCGGGCTCCGTGAGGTTTATACCGTTTATAGCAAAGAGAAGGTGTCTCTGGTGGTCTCTGGTGGCGAAACGGAGTTCACCCGGTTTCTAGCAAACCGCTAGCTTATATTTAAAATAAGTCTCATATTATTATACTTATATTGAAAGAGAAACTTTATTGCAATCAATTAATTGTTTTTATTAAATCATACATTTGTCATCACGCCATCTTTTATCAAAATAAAGAACTTTGTACAACTTTAACTATCCGATAAATATAAAAATATAATAATTAATTGTATATTAACTAAAGGTTAATTTGATAATTTCGTTACTTTATCATTAAATATGATAATAAATATATGTACCTTCGAACCTAAGACCTCGGACCTCTATAATCAATGCCGGGAATACACACTAGGCTTAATATCATTGATAACATAAAATTACGCAATAAATTATTAAAAATTGAAAAAAGTTCACTGACGAAAATAATTAAACTGAAGACACAATTAAAAAAAGAGCGTGTGAGCCATGCACACGTGTCAGAAGTGAAACTTCTTTGGCAAGATTCAAAGATAACAAAATCGTCGCCTTATTCCATGACGTGCCGGTATTGCCATGACGCGACCTTGAAATTGTACTCTCAACGCGCCTAAAGAAGTTTCACTTCAAAACTGAATAGTTTTAACTAAAATTGTTATATCTTTAGCTGTTATTATATGTATTCTCAACAGATAAATTTATAATAGCAATATTCATTTGCAATACATTTGCCCTATTTAAAGTTACAATAATCTACACCTACACACAATTAATAACATTGTAACCTGACCATATACTAACTCATGATTTATTTTACTATTATGTAATATATTGATAACACTACATATAATTAAATTAAAAGCAAATTTATATGATGTAGAATAAGTAAACAAGAAAGTTAGTTTATATTTTTTTATAAAAAGCAACTACTTCAGTACAAAGACTTGTCTAAGCGGCATATTTAACAAAAAATTGTGGCATGATTTCCTCCACATGGCAGCTCTTGCTGAAGGCTGCTTTACGTCAACACTTTCGAGGAAGATCATTATCATCGCAATAACCAGCCATGGTATATTGCGATCATAATATGAATTTGTCAGTCAGTTCATTCACGGCGTAATCTGTCTGCAAATAAGAGGTCATAATACGGCCCTGGACGCAATACGCGAAAAGCTCAAAGCCCGACCACCTGTTTCAAACTATACTAATTTTATAAAGCTGAAGAGTTTGTTGGTTTGAACGCGCTAATCTCAGGAACTACTGGTCAGATTTGAAAAATTCTTTCGGTGTTAGATAGCCCATTTATCGAGGAAGGCTATAGGCTTTATACGCTAAGAGTTAAGACCAACAGGAGCGGAGCCACGCGGTTGAAGCCGCGAAGAGCAGCTAGTTAATTATAATGATCACGAAGGTGTTTTGACTTCCCCTAAATGTGATATTTCTCGCTAAAATATCAGTCATCTTTAGGCAGGGCATTGTTGACCTACCGTATTGATGTAGTAGTCGCTGTAGCCGAAATCGGCAAGAAGCGATTATTATGTAACATAATATTTATACGTATTTACAGGAAAACATATCTAAAAACCCTTGAAAAACATTACCTTCATTCTGCCGCTGTTGGTTAGTAAGTAAACTATCTATCTACTAACTACTAGTTCTAGAAAGTCTACTTAATTATGAATTAAGAGAAAAAAATATTTAAAAAAAATGAAAGAGATTAGAAATCTCTTAAAATTTTCCATTTGACCTATGTAATACGTTTTAATTAATGTTTTTTTTCATTTTAACTACTTTGTAAATCACGCCATCTAGTATCAAAACTGAGAACTTTAACCGCAGATAAGTGATAAATATAATATAAAAAAAAAACATAATTTTATAATAATTTCATCACTGAATATTGTTGGCATCGAACCTAAGACCTCTGTTGTAATCAATGCCAGGAATACACACTAGTCTTAGTAACATTGATAATATTAAATTACGTAATAATTTTTTTACAATTTTACATGAAAAAAATGTTGATAAAATAATAAATAATAATTACCTATGTCAATTTTTGACAGATTTTTTAAAAATTTATTATTCTTTAAATAAAATATATGTTCGCTTGGTAACGGTAGATACGCCCCGGCATTTTCCGTAGTACATCACTACATAGTATAAAGCCGGGTATCCACTTAGGTTCGCCGTGGATCGCGAACAATGTGTGCTCCGCGAACGTGAACGTGTACAGTGTACACACTTAGGCTGCAACATCAGTGCTCCTGTCGGAGCGCTAAATTCCGCGCTCCGGTCTCCAGTAGACACACGACAGACGGTCGGTGCAAACATGCCGCCTCCAGAATTAGTAGGAAGTGCAGCTTATATTTTGATACATTATATTGTGATCGAATACAAACAACCTCCTCAATTTTGGCAAGGTAATACGAATAAGGGAAGAAGAAATAATGAAATAATGCATATATTCATCATTTCATCGGACCACTCCATGTTCGCGAACTTAACAGACACACACTCGCGTCCACGAACAAACTGCGCTCCCCTTTGAGTTCGCGCAAAAAACCGCTTCCGGAGCGCTCCGCCGTGCTCCGATCGTGCTCCAGTCGCGCTCCGCGATCACGACGTATCCATTATGTTTGGTTTGCGGAGCGAGCGCGTTCGCAAACCACGGCGAACCTAAGTGGATACCCGGCTTAAAACAAAGTCGCTTTCTCTGTCCCTATGTCCCTATGTCCCTTTGTACGCTTAAATCTTTGAAACTACGCAACGGATTTTGATGCGTTTTTTTTAATAGATAGAGTGATTCAAGAGGAAGGTTTATATGTATAATAACATCCATTAAATAGTGGAGAAGTACTGTTTTTTTCGAGGTTTCCAATGTGATGTCGTAAAAAATTACATTTTTTCCGCGTACATTGCAAACGCAGGCTGAACCCTACGAGTTTTATCAAAATAATGTACTAAGTATTATACACATTGAAAAGGTCTACAGAAAAGTCCGCGATGGTATATGTCTATCTCTTATGGATAACCCACAATAACTTTTTTTTTCATTTACTTTTTACGACAAATAATGGCTAATTTTCGAAGCGATTTTAACCAATACAGCATTAATCCAATACCTTGAATACATTGTTCATTTAATATAGATCTATATGGCACTTTACACCGTATGATTTAAGTGAATATTTTCGAAGATATTACAGATTTAAAAATTGCGGGACGTAGCGTTTGCGGCGGTACCGCGGCCGTCCGGTGCGGGTCGCTATGTTTTTATATACAACGTTTACAGTTTTTCTGTAGTGTATTTAGTATCAGCATTGCACCCGTGCGAAGCCGGGGCGGGTCGCTAGTAATATTATAATACAACCTTTTTAACACTCTGTAATCTGGTACCATCATATTAAAGTGTGAAAGAATTTTTAAAATCGGTCTAGTACCTACTTACCTAGTTCCTTAGATTAACGCATTCAAACAATCAAATTCTTCAACTTCATGTCATCACTATAAGTCACTCCTAAATAATAATACGTAGATGAAGAAAAAACTTAATTTATACCTAGGAAGTAATTAAATGTCAATATTTATGTAAAATTAAAATATTAAATTCCTCTATAATATTATAAGTACTTGACCTCATAATTATTGACCATCTCATGACTCATATTATTAATAATGTGTTGACAGCAACACATAATAATTAAAACGTAAATCAAAAGGTAAGTTTTATGTAAACAAAAATTTAAATAAATAAACAAATAAATGTAATAAACATTGACCTTATTATTATTATTGACCAAAAATAAGTAACAACATGTTTAGATATTGAATCAAAATAGTAGATAGAACATCCGCCCATTGCATCCGCCTTTTATATGCTACCTTTAGTTAATACTTATAAGGGAAATTTAAACAATACGTTTCAAGCTAAGAAGTCCAACTATTACAAGTATAAATATTCAGAAAACTTAAAAATTGTCCTTATGGCTTCTGCTACAGTCAGATGATAAATTATAATAAGAAGTAGAAAATACGAATCAAACTACGAGAATATTTTTGTTTTATAATAATGATCGATATTTGAAAAACCCATTTAACTTCATCAACTTTCTTGATTAGCATTTTAATCAAGCGATACAGTTGAAACATTAAATAAATCTGGGAAAAATGTACTTGCCTCTCAGAAATACCGAAGTTTTATTCTGTTGAAGTATTTTTTGAGACTCAGTTTTTGAGTCTATCTTCATGAATCATAAAGAGGATTTTTTATTGTAGCCAACTGACCGGTTGGCTTGGTTGGTAGTGGCCCTGCCTTCCAAGGTCGTGGGTTCGATTCCCACCCGGGGCAAATATTTGTGCGATGAACGTAGATGTTTGCTCTGTGTCTGGGTCTTAATTATCTATATAAGTATTTATTTAAAATTATATATGTATGTTTATCAGCCATCTGGTTTCCATAACACAAGCGAAAGCTTAGTAGGTATGGGATCGGATCGTGCCGTGTGTGAAAATTGTCCTGAATATTTATTTATTTATTTATATTATAATAATGTCGACAAATTGTTTGACTTTTCCGTTTACAAACGGCTCTATAAACGCTCGCTATTTTATATTAATTTACGAGCATTAATATAAAACTGCGAATTAAATAAACCAAATCTGAATTCTAATCTAACCCAACATTACCCTGTAATTTCTGATTTAAATTATCTGCAGCATTTGTTAATTAACGACGTCATTTATAAATGGCGAATTCATAAAATTTGGCTGCGACACAAGTGTGACACGTCATATTAAATCTAAATATTAATCAGAGTTTACACATAGGTACCTATGTTAGTATTACCTTCACGTATCGCTTGGCTACATATATCGTGGTTCCCTTATCACAATGCGGATTTGTCGAATGTGTCTTATCACGATACGTGCAGTGGAACGCGAGTAAGACGATGTAGACTGAGGTTTTATTTCGACCAATGAGATTTCAGTATAATATATTATCTAATATTTTCTTTAGATTATGTAATCTAAGTTTTCCGCCTGCGATTTTGCGCGCAGCCAATTCATATCGCGTGACAGCCGTATTCTTATGCGATATTACAATCTTATCAATGTTTTATTTTACTGAAAAACTAGCTTTCTGCACGCGGCTTCGCTCGCTTTGTAGAACGCCTGACAAATTGTATATTAAAAGCTTCTTCTTAATTCACTCTTTCTATTATAAAAACCCTATCAAAATCTGTTGCGTAATTTTAAAGATCTAAGAAAACAGATCAGACGGCGTAGATGTGGTAAAAACGAGCTTTGTAGTGAAGATGGCTGCCTTTTCTCAAACATGCACCTTTATTTCGATTCGACATCGATTCAGTGGTTTAAATAAAAATAATAAGATTTAAATATAAGAGCTTATTAAACTACCTACATGACTAGCACCGTATTTTAATACTAGAAGATAATTATTGAAATAAAACAACATTAAAAGCAGTTATTAATAGATAAATAAAATACCTTTATTCATATCCTCCTATTACACAAAATAATTCGTTTTAAGTATAAAAATAATGACAAAATAACACAAATTTACATATTATGAATTATCCCACTATACACATTCACGAAGCCACCATACGTTAATCTTATCATTGACGTAACCATCCCAAACACTAGACCCGTGATCGCTGACTCACTCGTCGTGACAACGATTAGATGCAATATAACCTCTGGGAGTGTCATACACACCCATTTGATATCCAATAATATTGATTTGATTGCTGATCAGCCAAACGTTGCTTTAAAAGTATGGATTCCTTCCATCCTTAGGACTTAGCGCTGTGAAATATACTTTACAAGTTACCTACAACCTTTTTAAGAGTCCATATCGATTTTAGAGTGATTTTGACTTGTTTCTGTAATTCTTTAGGCGCTCGTTTAACAAAACTAAATTAGTAACAATGTGTTTTATTATCTTAAATTAAAGATTCATTCAATATCTAAAATATGTTCGAGACAATTTATTTATATTCATTGTCCAGTTTGTTTAATAGCCAATAACCTGAGGCGTGTTTCAATTTTTTCCATGCGGGACGTTCGTGTCTTTGTAGTTTACACGGAATTTAAAAGAAGAAGTTTTCATATAAAATATACAACAGTAAAGACACTGAGACATCCTAAAATATGTTCGAGGCAATTTAAGTACTTTTATTCAAAAATTCAAAGAAAATCTAAGTTAAAATAGCCTTACTTTGATGAAATTTTATGTGTATTTGGCGTCGAATTTCTAAAACATACAACAGAGTAAAAAATAAATAAAAAATACACATTAAATGATAGATTTATGCTTAAAAATTTGCAATAAAAAAAATACATATTATATGATTTATGAAAGTAATGGAATATTTTAAAGTTCTCTAGAATTTTCGATTATATACGGGAGCGCAAACGCTGTTACGGCAGACCGCGCTCCGCGCTTTAGGGAGTAGGACGTGTTGTGCTGCTCCGTCAGACACAAAATTACTAAAGTACGTTTTTCCCGCGCGTAGTAGTCGGGAAGCCCACGATACTAGATTAGAATTGGTGGAGTAGACGATAACGAGATAATAAGGTCTTATAATGTTTCCACTTTGAGCGCTTTCAGCCTTTGCTACTCGACTACACGATGATCACGTTCAAACGTAAAAATACTAGCTTTCGTCTAGCGCAATTTTGTATTAGGACTCTTAAAGACCTACCGCATACTTCTATGATATCTCCTCCTCTGAAATGGACACGAATATATTTATTTTAGGAGAGTATAAATAGTTTGTTTTGCTAGCTTTCTACCCGCGGATCTCCTCGCGTGGAATAAAATAATTAATCGTGGTTTTTTTAAGACGAGGCAGTATGAAAATTGTTACGAATTTAGATGCGTCCAACTCTTTTTTCATTTTTTGAAAATTATTATCATATTTTAATGATATAAGTACATATTCGTGAATTCAGCGCTAACATATTTTTTTCAAATAAATTGTCTATATAATATAGATGTTGAATGCTGTTACATTGTTACAACTTACAATATGTATCGAGATATTGAACCTAATATAGTACATTAGTCAAACGCCATTTAAAATTTTTAACATTTAATATAGTTAAGTAAGATGAGAAAATGTTAAATAGGTAAGTATATAACTAAAGATGTTTTATATTTGTATATATTGGGCTATAATCTAATAAATTAATAGCATATAGCATAGTAATATAGGTATCTAATCTAATCAATAAAATTCAGTGGATTCACACAGGGTGCTAAGGCCATTCGACGAAAAAATAGATAACATTTTTATGAGTTTATCTCTTTAAATATTTAAATTATACTATACTACTGAAATATTTTATAAGTAATATGTGTAGATTATGCCAATCGATGTAATCTATAAAGTATAATATATATAAAACTCAAAGGTGACTGATATAGTGATCTATCAACGCACAGCCCAAACCACTGGACGTATCGGGCTGAAATTTGGCATGCAGGTAGATGTTAGGACGTAGGCATCCGCTAAGAAAGGATTTCCCGAAATTGTTGCGGAACGGGGAAAAACGGGGATGCTCGTACAAAGTCGTGGCCCGTGGGCGGAAGCTAGTATAATATAAATAGATTATTAGATAAGTAATCTAAGGTAAAGATTATTACACGCATGTCATACGAATGTATCAATGCATGTGTTGAATTTAGTAGGTAAATTTTATGTTACGTAGAATCTGATAAAGCGACCTTGACTGTTTCTAAGCTTTATATTAGGTCCTTAGCCCACGTCGATGCTATGCTATGCTACAGCATTGCTACCATCGCTTATCGCATTTAAAGTGCTACTGCATTGTTCTATATCAAATTCTGAACTTAAAATAATAGTTTTATAGCATTTTAAACGTTGTTATATGATGTCCATCAAGGCAAGGTAATCATTATAAATATCTAATGTTGACGGAGTCCATGTTGGAGCTTTTCGCCAGCGGCTTCGCCAGTTTTCGTAGTCAAAGAAAAACGCTCATAGTTCCCGTTCCTGTTCGAGTTCCGGGATAAAACCTATTATCTGTTTTTCTGAGGTACCAAGCTATATCTCTACTAAATTTCATCCAAATCGGTTCAGTGGTTGAGACGTGAAGAAGATGTAGACCTATTTATCAATATAATATCTTACCACGTTACAGTACAATAATTATTATAATATGTATTTATAATTACTTAGGGCCGATTTTTCAATGCTTGGATAAAACTTATTCGTCGAATAATGTATAAAACTACCATTTTAAAAACGTATTCTAATTGCCCGTATTTGACAGTTTACGTGACATTTTAATATTATCGTGTAATACTTTATTGGACGGATAAGTTTTATCCAAGCATTGAAAAATCGGCCCTAAATTATATATTTATAATTTATATATAAATTACAACCTATCTAATAAGATTAACCTTAACTGATAGATAAAAATTACTTATAGATAAAAAATAACAAAACCAGATATGTGACAATTCAAATATGCGAAATCAGGTGTTTCCTTAGATTAGATTTAGATAATTTTATTATAGTAGCTTTTTTCCCGCAGCTTCGCCTGCGTAATCAAAAGAAATCCGCATAGTTCCCGTCATCGAAAGGTGGCTAATTAGCCACTATTTACGTCAATTGTCTCTTTTTCACACGATTGTTGAATAATAAGAATCATAATATCTGACTTTGAAGTTTTTGTGTGTGCGTTAGTGTGCCTTTATTGAAGATCGAATGTTATGTTAATAACCAATCTATACCCTCACTTATAATATCATTGAACCGGTGTCTACTATTGGCTTATGGGCCCTCTAAACAATGGGCAGCGTTGGCCCAACAAATGATCGCCAATATATTTAGGTGTTTATTAGAAACTAGCTTACCGCCCGCGGCTTCGCCCGCTTTGTCTAAAACCTAATAAATTATATACTAAAACCTTCCTCTTGAATCACTCTATCTATTAAAAAAAACCGCATCAAAATCCGTTGCGTAGTTTTAAAGATTTAAGCATACAAAGGGACATAGGGCCATAGTATGTAGTGATAAACACCTACAATGACGATCATATAGTCATATACATAGGCCCTCTACACTATCGTGATTGCCTCTACTCGCCCATCGCTGCCCATAGTGAAGAGGACCCACACATACAGAAAAACAAACACCGTTACCATGGTTACCATTGAGCAATATGTACACCATGCACGCTTTGATCCCAATATCGAAGACCTTGTAAACGATAAACGGGTCAAGCTCAAACTATTTCGTAAAATCAATTAGGTATGTTATTTATTGGAAAACAATTTAATTTTCGTGTTTACATGAGGAAAGTTTTTGTTGTGACTAATTTTATTGTAAACATACGGAAATTAAGTTTTTGTTGTGACTACTTCTAGACAAAGTCCGAGCCCCTAGGCACGATTCGTACGAATGCGCCACGAGTCAAAGGTCCTCGTACGCCTTTTCTCGTATTACAACACTACGGTGTTCATCTCGGGATAACACAACCATCCTGCCTGGGCCACACTGACCTTACAGAACAACAACCTTCCTCATGACATAGGCACTCCGTTCGCGTATCATGGGAACAACACCAACTCATTTGTGACATAGGCATCGACGATCGCTCATCACAAAGAGATACAACTACCCTGGACCGCAGCTCGGATAGCACACACAATTCCTTCGATGAACTACATTCCCGTTACAACAATCCACGCAACAAACTTTTACTTTACACAACGCACGAAAAAACACAAACGTCAGTATGCCGTTACAAAAATACGTAAACACATTTAAAAATAGTGAGCTTGAATTCTATCCCACTTCTGATATAAGAAATTACACGCGAGGCCGGGTTAAATATTAGTTTGAATGTAATAAGAATGTACTGCGATTCTACACAGCTACCTAATTGATGTAGGTAGTTGATAACAAATCGCAGCAAGTCAACGAATATTAGCAAAGTGAGGGTAGTTGGGTCGAACGTCGTATAAACAACGTCCGAGCCCTTAGGCACGAATCGTACGAATCACAGAACACTAGTACTCTTAGCTGAGGCAGTAACTATTCTCTAATCTGTGGCTGAGGTACGAATGCGCCACGAGTCAAAGGAAAGGTAATTTATATAGTTTTCGACAGCTAAACATGTTTTGACAGGCAATAGTGACAACTATATTGACAACTATTCATCCACAAAAATCCGAGACAAAAATATTAAATCAAAAGTTACGCCTAACAATATTATTATTTATATTATTCGGGTCTAGTATGTATTTTAAAAATGTGTACGGAACCCTAAATAAAAAATCGCTACAGCCAACTTATGGGTAATAAAAAAAATTATGATAAGGACCATTATTGCCCCATAAAAACAAACATGGTAACACGAGATAAGCGAAGTTATCAAGCTACGTCAAATTTTCTAAGTAAAGTCGTAAAGATTTTTTTTTTATAAATTAAAAAATACGTACCTATAATGATAAATGATTTTTATAAACTCAATTGAAATATAGCTTTCGTATATTTATGATTTATTTAGTGTTAAATGTGAGTATAAAAAATATGATAAAAGAACTATATTATCCATTGTTTTTATCTACCGAATATCATCATTTAAGCGGGCTACTCACGTACCTGCAACAGGGGCAATATTGGAATTGGACCCTTAATTGCCTCCTTAATTGTAATGTAGGCAAGCAGGGGCAATTTAGAGAACAACTGTTAAATTGCTGCGTCGTGCAACCGAGATTGTTCCAATATTGCCCCTGTGGCAGGTACCTGAGTAGCCGGCTTAAGCAAATAATATTCATAATGAGATTCAATTAATATAGCCTAAAAATTGCAAAAAAAAGCACATCTAAGTATATAAAGATAATTTTAATGATAAGCATTTCGTGTAAGTAACAGGTGTAATGATTAAAACAGATAATTTGATATGTGTATATGATTCATAATGTAGTCGGAATTAGTATGTCGTAGTCAGGTAATTTTGTATAGACAAAGCATGTTACTTCAAGTAAGTGACATCGTATAGAAAAATACTTACATTACAAAATTTCACATTACATTTTCATAAAATTTTATGTACAGTCTCGTCGCGGCGTTCGTGCGAGTGGTCGTGTTTTCTTTGTCGATATTCTTTTGTTTATAAACTCGGACGCGCTCGAGCGTGACGGTGCACAGCGCACGGCGCCAGCATGTCGCAGGCGGAGAGTGTGTGTGTAAGTGAAGAGACGGTTTCGAGGAAAGACTTTATTGATGGTAATGATAGTGATATTTTGCCGGACGAAAGTATGGAGACGGCTATAGAATTTTATAAGAAATCTGATGATATCGAAGATGATGGTATTATGGGAGTTCGACGAGAGAGGAAAAGGGAGAGAGAAAAGGATGAGAATGAGTGGCTAGTTGTAAAAGGGAAGGAAAAAAAGCAGAGAAATACTAATAATGAGAAAATTGAAGTCTATGTATCCCACCCTGATAAAATGCCGAAGCAATTCGAACTGGCTAAGCTGTTTAAAGAGCTGAATATATCTAATGTATTAAGAATCAAATATCTGAATCCGTATCGTATTCGCATTGAATTTACCGAACATTCCCATGCTGATAAAATATTATCATCAACGTATCTACAAGAAAAGGGCTTTAAAGTACAACAGGCCATGGAAGTTAGCTATACATATGGAGTGATACGAAATGTTGAATTGAAGCTAAATGATGAAGAAATAAAGAGTCGAGTACAATGTGATTATCCAGCCCAGCTAGTGTCTGTTCAGAGATGTAAGCGGAGAGAAGGAGACAATTGGGAACTCTGCGAGACCATTCGTTTGTGTTTTAAAGGATCGTATAGACCTCCCTGCGTTTATGTAGACGGTTTGAGGGTAGATGTAGAAAAATACGTACACTCGGTTTCACAGTGCCGAAAGTGTTGGAGACTAGGTCACACGATTAAAAGATGCCCGTCATCGAAAGTAGTGTGCCCTAAATGCGGTGGGTATCATGCCAATTGCGATATAATGGAGTTCAAATGCATTAATTGCGGTGGTAAGCATATGGCGCTTTCTAAAACTTGTCCGATGTATATTAAAGAACATAAAATACGTGACATAATGGCAGATTTTAGTTGCACTTACAGAAAAGCTCTCACGCTTTACGTTGCGCCCGAAACAGCGATTGAACCCCCAAAAGAATCTGAAGATCCTCCACCTGACTTAAATTCTAATATTTTTTCAACACCGATTAAAGTTTCCGACAATACTCCTTCATATGCCGATATTGTTAAAACAAAAGTTGAAATTCACGAACAAAAACAAGAGAAAGTTATACCTAAAAAGAGAAGAACAAAAACCAGAAATAATTTTCAAAAGAATTCGGTATTGGATTGGGATTTTTCATCATCGGCATCGGAACAAGAGACTAAAGACGAAAAACCAGACGATCAGGCGGCATCTAGTAATAGAATCAGCTTTAGCGAGTTGTTATTGAAACTGAAAGATATAGTATTTTTGAGTAAACTTAGTTGGCAAGCTATAGTAAGTAATTTGATAAAAACATGCATTGAATGGATTATACTTTTGATGGTAGAGAATGTATCAGATTGGCCGTTTGTTAAGAATATTGTAGATAGTGTATTTAAGTTTAGCAATGGATAAAAACTGTAATTTATTCAATGGAATTGTCAAAGCTTAAAACCTAAGATTGTTCTATTAGAAAGTTTGCTTACACAAGAAAACATACATATTGCAGTAATAAATGAAACGTGGTTGGAGCCGGATGAAGTGATTCATATTAAAGATTACAATATATTTCGTTGTGATCGAAGTGATGGTTATGGGGGGGTAGCCATTCTGACTCATAAGTCGATTAAGGCAAGCGTAAGGCCTACTTCTATTTCTAATGAAGGTATTCAAATTTTACAAGTAAGTCTTTTTAACTGTTCATTTTTGAAAAATATCGTGTCGGTGTACTGTCCTTCATCTGTAAATACTGATTTACATGATTGGATGGAATTGTTTTCACGGGTAGAAAGTAATGCACTCATTTTGGGTGATATGAATGGACATCATAGTACTTGGTCTTATAAAACTGATCGTAGAGGTAATAACATTTTTGACGCATGTTGTGAAAAAAATCTTGTAACGTTAAATGATGGTAGATCGACTCGTTTCAGAATGGTCGATGGCTTTTTGCAGCAATCATCTCCAGATTTGGCTTTGTCGACGTCGGATATTGCAATGCATTTCACATGGAACGTTCTCAATGAATCCTTAGGTAGTGATCATTTTATAATTAAACTCTCTTCTGGCTTTGTAAATTATGCATTCAATAATATTTATCGCAGAAATTATAAAAAAGCTGACTGGCCTATGTATAAAAATTGTCTTAAGGACTTATTTGGTGAGTTCAAATTTACAAATAGCTTACAAAATGATTACAACAATTTTGTTAATTTTATTGATATATCAGCTGATCTTCATATTCCAAATTATAAAATTAATTTAGATCCAAGCCGCAACTTTAAACCCAAACCTTACTGGAGTGCCACATTATCTAAGGCAGTGGCAGAACGCCGTTTAGCATTGGGATGTTTTCGTAGAAATCCTACTCCCCTTAATTTTGATAAGTACAAAAATGCTGTTGCAGTAAGTCAAAAGCTTATACGCCAAGCAAAATGTGAATCGTGGCAAAAATTTTGTTCTGATTTAAGTAGTAATATAAGTTCAACTGAAATGTGGCAAAGAATGAGATGGCTTAAAGGCTTTCGTAGACCAACAACATATGTGGACCGGAAAACAGCTGATACCTTATTAAACAATCTATGTCCTGATTATGTCAGTAACTTGAAACCAGATTTTTACTCATCGAATTCACATATTGAAACCCCATTAACGATACAGGAACTTGAAAATGCGATTAAATCTAAAGATAGTTGTCCGGGTAACGATGGAATATCCTATTCCATGGTTAAAAATCTCCCTGATAACGGGAAAGTTATATTGCTTGAACTCTTTAATCGCTTTTTTTGTGAAGGTTTTGTTCCGTCAGAATGGCATAATATTAATATTTTTCCTATACCGAAAGCCCAAAAGAACTCAAACTCCGAAACTACAGTAAGACCGATTTCTCTTATATCTTGCCTGTGCAAACTTTTTCACTGTATCTTGAAGAATAGGCTCGAGTGGTATCTTGAATACCATTCCATGTTTAATGATAGCGTAGTTGGTTTTAGGAGGACGAAATCTTGTTTAGATAGTCTTTCTAATTTAATCACCCAAATTCAGATAGGTTTGTCGAAGGGCTCCGTAACCATTGCCTGTTTCATTGATATTGAAAATGCATACAATAACGTGGATATTACATCCCTCTTAAGAATTCTAGATGAGAACGTAAAAGCTGGAACTAAAATATGTAATTACTTATGGAACTTTTTGCAGAATAGGAGACTTCGTGTTATTAATTTTAACAATGATGTTTATAGATATACAAACATAGGGCTCGCACAGGGGGACCCGCTTTCGCCTTTATTATTTAATGTAGCAACAATAAATGTGTGTAAAGAATTACAATCTAGAACTTTAGGAATATCTCAATATGCGGATGATTTTGTTTTGTTTGTAACTAATAGTAGTATAGGTACGGCAGTTTGTGAATTACAGACAGCTTTAAATAAGTTTTCAGTTCTTATTCAGTGTTTGGGATTAACAATATCAGTAGCTAAAAGTAAAGTGTGTCTGTTTAAGTCTGGTTATAGGAGGGATGTTGTTAAGTTAACTGTGGAGGGGACTGCACTCGAAGTAGTTGATTACGTGAAATATTTAGGGGTATGTTTTGATAGATCTTTGAGATGGTCGAAGCATATCGATTATGTAAAAGAAAAAATGCTCAAGTTCACTAATATATTTAGAGCTCTTCAGGGTGCAGGGTGGGGAGTCCATCCAAAACATCTAAGACGATTGTATATATCTCTAGTTAGGAGTAGATGTGACTATGCTAGCTTTCTCTATGATAGTGCAAGTACGTTACAGTTGTCTAAACTGGATAAGGTACAGAATGTATTTTTGAGGATTATAGGAGGCTTCATAAAAAGTACGGCAATTCACGTTATGGAAAACGAACTCCATCTGAGTCCATTGCATATTCGACGTCGATATTTGGGAAGTAAGTTTTGGTTGAAGTGTAATTCATTTACAAATAATAAGACTATTGAGTTAATTAATAAATTGGCCGAAGTTGGAAGTAATCGGTATTGGAGAAACAAAAGAAAGCCGTTGTTATTATCTATTCATGAAAAATTACAGTCGGTTTCTGTAATAAAGAGTGTTAAGTTAGAACAGTTCCAACTTGAAACTTGGGTAAGCAATCTTGATATAAGTAATTTAGTTATACCACATATAAAGGAAATAGACAAACCAAAAACTTATTATCATCCTTTAAGTCTTAAATTTGTAAGTGTTCAGTTTATAAACCAAATGTATGGGAATTATGGTAAAATATATACAGATGCATCTAAGACTGAGAGTGGAATTGGAGTAGCATTTTTTAATTCAAGTAATAAAGAGTGTATTAGGCTGTCTATAAATAATAAAAATATGTCCATTATGCACGCAGAATTATTAGCTATAGCTGAGGCTTTATCGTATGTCGATTCGTTAGGAGATGGAAGATATGTTATATTGACAGACTCAAGAAGTGCGCTCCAGCATGTGACTCTTTGCACCTCTGGTCGCCGGGGCCTTCCGGTAGCTTACATGATACTTAGTTTGGTTTGTAAATTGAACACAGATAAAAGAAGGGTAGTTTTGCAGTGGATTCCTTCCCATATTGGTATTGACGGTAACGAAAAAGCGGATCAACTAGCCCAAGAGGCTTTTGAATACGGAGAACAAACTCAATTTATACCATTTTATACGGAATTGCTTAGTGAAGCAAAAAAGGATTGTGTTAACTTGTGGAAAGAATACTTTGATGAAAGATCACTCTCAAAGGGAGTTTGGTATAAGACCATACAGAACACATTAGCAAAGTGCGCTTGGATTGACAATGCCAATATGGGAAGGAAAGAAGTTGTTTTAGCCTTGAGGTTACGATCTGGACACATTCCATTAAATAGATTTGCACATCTCATGAAATTGTCGGATTCCCCTAATTGCAGCCTATGTGGTGTAATTGAAGATACGTATCACATTTTGATGGAATGTGTCCGGAATGAAGAAGAGAGGAAGGAATTATTTGATTGTCAGTTCAATTTAGGCCTTTGTAATAGTATCTTAGCCCGTCCGACTTCAAATGAAGCGAGAAAATTAATTAAAATTGTATCCTTAGGTTTAAGTAGACGGTAGATAATATTATTTTGCTTTACTGTTAGAATAATGTACTTTGTTTTGTTTTGATTTTATTTTTGAGAGTGACATGATCAAGTATGATCACTCTCGTATTAAATAAAGAAAGAAAAAAAAAAAATTTTATGTATCGAGCATCAAATTAAAATAATTTGGAAAATCCAAAAGTGCACGCCTCATAATTTTTTTTTAATAAATATATATAAATTATTATTTTTGTTTATTTAATAACAATTAAACCACATCGAATCAGACCCTGAAAAATGAAAGGGTTCTATTCCTGAGCATACTCAAGCGTAAGAGAAAAAAAAAGACTCGATTAGTAAAGTATTTCGGTCGCTATCGTGTTAACAAGAAAAAGGATCCGCACATACAGACACACGGACGTCCAAGACAGAACTTTTTTAAACTGTTTTTTAACTAGTTTAAATAACAAAAATGACATCAAAAATATCATGAACGTTAAAAATAGTGTTTTTTCTTAATATGTGTGTGTATGTATTATCTTACAAGTGCAATGTATGATACATAAAGACATTTTAAGTTTGAAAAATCAGATGTTTTGCGCGAAGTGACAGTAGTACCCACCTCAACGCTTCGCTTATGAGGCGTGCAAAAAAATGATAAAAATTTTAATATATATAATAATAAAATTGATTCTAATACAGAGATTTGATTCGTAAGATAACCTAGATAAGAAAGAAGTCTTCTTCTTTCATATTATTTCTCAATTAAACTGAGTGTCATTTTATGTAAGTATTAAGTATCAAACATAATTTAAGTTTTAAATTCAATAAAGAAATTCGAACTATAAAATTTTAACATTAACCCCTCGTTTTCACCAAGAAACAAGTTAAATACTAGTTTGATACAAAACTTGTAGAATACTTTTCAAAACATAATTATTTATTTTACACATGTATTGAGACTGTCTCAAACATTCTTTCGTTCACACTTTGTAGCCAACAAGTATTTATACAAGTATAAAACACATTTGCGTTTACACTGAAGTCTGTGACATGGTAGAACTTGTCTGATCCATTGATAGCGTTCTCACCTACAAAACACAGTCGTGGTTTAGATAAGTATTGTTTATTTTATTGCAATTTCTGTATAATACTAGTAACAAACAAGTTTTAAACTTTATCCATGTTTGTTGGATAAAGTTTTCAACATACATACATATCACAAGTTTTTTTTTTAATAGAAATTGTACGACTGAATTTGTCTCGAATTCTACAAGTATTGCTACAAGAAAAACAAGAGATCATAAACATGTAGGCAACTTAGATCAGGCAACTAGAAGTTTTCAACCAACAAGTTTCATATAAGTTATCCTACATGTATCAAATTTTGTATACAACATGTTTTGCACATGTCTATGAGAAACGAAAACATTGCATCAAATTTGTAAAATACATGTATTATACTTTGGTGAAAACGAGGGGTAATAATAAAAATTTTAACATTAATAATTAAAGTTAAATTTTAACTTATTAAAAATAAAATACCGGCCTAATTGATATTAACCTACTCCTTTTTTGAAGTCGGTTAAAAATTGCAATAGATAGGGAAGCGATGAAGCATGCATATAGATTATTTTAATGATAACCATGTGAGTCTAAACTCTAAACTCTAAAGTAACTGATGTATTTATTTTATCTACATTATAAATAATTGAAACAATTTCACACCTTATTAAATATAAATAAATGTATTATGAAATTGTCACTTTATCACTCAAAAATGGATAATCGAATTTGGATGAAATTGAGCGTACAAAATAATTAATGATTAGCAGGTATTTTTTAATCGACTTTAATGCGAGTGAAGTCACGCGCTCAAAGCTAATTATTATTTGAAAAAAATCCGGCCAAGTGCGAGTTGGACTCGCGCACGAAGGATCCATACTATCAAGCAAAAAAATACGAAAAAAACACGTTTATTCTATGGGGACACCCCTGAATTATTACACACAAAATTGACACAAAATTGTAGCGACGTCAGTTCTTTAAATCAGAAATTGTTTATTATGTTTAGAATGGTTTATCAGTATAATCAAATCTAAAAATTATTTGTAACGGTCATTAATATTATAAACTAGCGGTCCGCTCCGGCTTCGCCCGTGGTACATATTTACGTTTTCTCTACATAAAAACCATCCTCGTACTTCAAGGAATATAATAAAAAAAGAATTATCGAAATCGGTTCAGCCGTTCTCGAGTTATGCGCTTACCAACACATTTTGCGATTCATTTTTATATATATATAAGATACGCAATCGTAATTGAAATCGTAATCGTAATTGAAAAAAGTTAAGCAAATGTGCTGTTCTAACAAAACGAAATATCATGTTATTCTATGTCGTCGTTACTAGGTTACGTTGTTGAATTTTGTTGAACTGTCAAATGTTGCCTATTAAAATGGCCCTACTATAGTTGTTGAGACGATCTTATAATCTACTAGCGACCCGCCCCGGCTTCGCACGGATGCAATGCTTATACTAAATACACTACAGAAAAACTGTGAACGTTGTATATAAAAACATAGCGGCCCGCTCCGGATTCGCACGGGTATAAAATAGATAGCCGGGCGGCCGGCCGGTACCGCTGCAAACGCTACGTCCCGCAATTTTTAAATCTGTAATATCTTCGAAAATATTCACTTAAATCATACGGTGTAAAGGGCCATATAGATCTATATTAAATGAACAATGTATTCAAGGTATTTAATTAGTTAAGGATTAATGCTGTATTGGTTAAAATCGCATCGAAAATTAGCCATTATTTGTCGTAAAAAGTAAATGACAAAAAAAAGTTATTGTGGGTTATCCATAAGAGATAGACATATACCATCGCGGACTTTTCTGTAGACCTTTTCAATGTGTATAATACTTAGTACATTATTTTGATAAAACTCGTAGGGTTCAGCCTGCGTTTGCAATGTAAGCGGAAAAAATGTAATTTTTTACGACATCACATTAGAAACCTCAAAAATAACAGTACTTCTCCACTATTTAATGGATGTTATTATACATATAAACCTTCCTCTTGAATCACTCTATCTATTAAAAAAAACCGCATCAAAATCCGTTGCGCAGTTTCAAAGATTTAAGCGTACAAAGGGACATAGGGACATAGGGACAGGGAAAGCGACTTTGTTTTATACTATGTAGTGATAGTGATTACACGAAAAAAATTGATGATTATTGATTGATTTTGTTGACTTTTTAACAGATATCTTGTGACCTGAGTTATCGAGGAATGGCAAACAGTTAAAAACTAACAGGTTTGAACTGGTTTGATATTTATCTTTCATTAGATGAGTTTTATGTTTTGCAACGTTCGCAATTAAAATATTACTAACTCTACGCCCCGACTCCGCTTAGGTTCCTACGTGGTAGCGTTGCAAGTTTTTTTAGATTATTCATTTTTTTATAGATACTTATCCTAGTGAAGATCAATTGAAGGAAGCTAAAATCATTAAAATCCGTTCAGCCGTTCTTGAGTTATAAGTGATAAAACTAACACGACTTATTTTGAATGTACCTACTACGAGTGGGTAATATTATGTTTATTGTATTGTATATTTTAACTTTTAAGCATATATACAGGGTGTCCCACTGTTGGTATACTAAGCTCAAAGGAGGTTATAGTTTTGCATACGCTGAGTACGTAAAAAATACTTATAAAATTCCAGACGCATTTTTTTTCAAATAGATGTATTCTTAAAACTTTATGTCATAGACAAATCACAAAATGCTCACATTAGCGAAGCGGTATATGCCGGCTGCGCGAAGCTAGAGAAAAAAATATGGATTTCCAGGAAACATTTAGCAAAAAAATTTGACGTAATTTTGTTGTTTTAGTATTTTTTACGTGATCAGTGTATGCTAAACTACAAGTCCCTTCGCGCTTAGTATACCAATAGTGGCACACCCTGTATAGGTCTAGATACCTACCTACCTAAGCACATTTTACAGTTAGAACCTATGTTTATATTATGATAACTAAACAAAGACAGCATCTTAAAAAAGAGCGCGTGTGCCGAGCACACGTGTCAGAAACGAGTTTCACTAAACTTCTTCAGCAATATTCAAAGATATCAAAAACATCACATTACCCCATGACGTGACGGTATTGTCATGACACGACCTTGAAATTTTACTCTCAACGTGCCTAAAGAAGTTTCACTTCAAACATAGCTTTTATATTTTTTACAAAATGTTTAAAACTACAGAAAGTAAAAAAAAAAATAGTTATATCTAGTTTTATCCAGTTATAAAATAACTGGTAGAGATTATATTATCGACCCATATTTTAGGAAAATCCGCATAGATGTCGCGATGATACGAAATTAAAGTTAAATATTCATTATCATTTATATATTATTCTGTTTTACGAAATTTTCTAAAAGAATGATAACTCAAAACATTGTAAATTGATAAAGTCATTGAAATTAAAATACAATCTTTAAGTAAGTAAAATATCTCTTTATCTATAGGTATATAAAAATGAATCCCTATCTCTCTATGGTCATGGTATCACGCGTGAACGTTTAAAGCGATATTGATAAATGTTTTATTGTGTTCGTTATGTATTTATTTTATTGTTTATTTTATTGGACTTTATTGTCAGAAGAAGGATCTTATGAGAGAAAATAAGAAATTTAGCCAATAGCCGTCCTCGATAAATAGCCTATCCAACACTGAAGGAATTTTTCAAATCGGACCCGTAGTTCCAGAGATTAGGGAGTTCAAACAAGCAAACCAGCGCGGGACACAGCTAGTTAAAAATAAAACGAAATATTAAATTAAAATAAAATGCAATCAATGCATAAAAAATAGTATGTAAGTAAATTAATATATAATAAGATAATGGAATGATATTAAACCGGTTAAACCCACAAGTTATCACTACCGATTCTTTATAATCTTATCAAAAAAGTGACAGATTCCGTTGGTCTCATCTCTGTTATAAACTTTGACCTACATAAAATGACTAACTGCATATTTAGATAATTTTGTATCCAAAAGCGTAGCTCTTTTTTCTGTAGGTATTAATTAATTTTTATGAATATTAGGTACATAAAACACTTTTAGCTTAACCCGTGACGCGTCCTATGTACAGACAGTTAATCGTAACTCAAAATGGTACTGTAGCGTCCTGCGTAACAACGACTGTTCATAACGCGGCCAATGACTTTGAAGGTCACCTGTAGTTCTTACAAGTGAATGTTTCCAGTATAAAAAATATTTCTCTATGCCTTAAACATTTATAATTCGAATCGACACGACTCCGAGACAGGCAATAGAGACCAAAACCACAAAATAAAAAAAAAAAGTGAATCATTGATTGAGTTGCGTCATCGGCCATAGTTTGTGACATTTGTCTTGTTCAACGAATATTTGGATTGTGAATTATGCCGAGAGGAATAATTAGATGAGTGATAATTGAGACGTATATTACTGGAAATTTTACGTAGAATACGTTTATGATATTGGTTTTAGGGATATTTGAAGAATACTCAGTGAAAAAGTGTCTCAACTTTTCAGTGCGGAAGACGCAAAATGGCGCTTTTTTTCTTGTTTGTGAATAATGGAGATTTGTTATTATTCATAGTGAAATACGTTGTGTTAAATGTGTGAAAATATAAGTGAATGTATTTGGCAATCGTGTAGTGATATGAAAACGTGAATATGATCATTTGATGACTCAGCATTATCATGTAAGTGTTAGTATGTAAGCAATTAAAATTAAAACAAAAGAAAATCAATTTTTTATAATTTTATAGAAAAAATATATCGTCATGATTACATTTTTATGCTATAACTAGTTTCTTCCTCTTTCCAAAAATATATCATACATGGCATATAATTATAGAACAATAGGGTAAATAAAATTTTCAAACTCGGTAGTCATAAAAAAGCTAGATTTCGTGAACTCCCTTGACACTATCGGGATCGGTGCCGGCTGTGCGCCGGACGCGTCACGGGTTAAACATCTGTTTACCACGATAAATTCTTTTGAGTTGCGTGAAACAATATACTTCTTTTAGAGCTATTACGCACTGTCGACCAGTCGCCGGCGACTCAGTCGCCGGCGACTGGACTTACTCCTGGACGACTGACGACTAAGTGCGCAAGCCCCTATTTAAACTATAGTAAGTCACAGTCGCCGGCGACTGAGTCGCCAGCGACTGGTCGACAGTGCGTAATAGCTCTTAACAATAGAAAAGCGCTTGACAACTATCTCGCCTGGTAAACGATGATGTGGTCTAAGATGAAGCGAGAAAATACGACAATTCTTATCTATATAAATAAAGATAAATAAAACCAACACGTTCTTCTTAAAACTCAATCCATACTACGTATCATCTTTACTTGAATTATCTCCAAAATATAAACAGTGAGATGTCAACCAGACGACGGCCAATTAGTTATATTTAATAAATATGAATTTATAAATATCATAATACATGTTATAGTCAAATCCCGAAACACAATCTCTTCGCGAAAGGACTGGTTTATCTTGGATCATGGAAATACGCGTGCCGCGTGCGTATGGTCGGCCTAGCTATGAATTATGAATTTCCATACATATGACAAGCGCGACTGACGTACGCACTGATGGTCGGTGAAGCTCTGCAACCGGCCTTAGGTTTGGCAAAGGCCGAGGCAATCCTCGAAATACATTTGAATTTCACCCTTTGGCCATTCTCCCATTGCGATACGCACAGGCGATTCAAGTATCCTGCAAGTCTCGGAGACTAGTCGCCGCGGAGTATCTCACATACATTGTACCGGTAGCGTAGTGTGCGAGCCTACATACAAATGTATGTGAGATACTCCGCGGCGACTAGTAGTCTCCGAGGACTTGCAGGATACTTGAATCTCCTGTGCGTATCGTAATGGGAGAATGGCCTTTGACTGAAGTCAGCAGCAGTCTCGGGCGTAGGCTAACGCAGCATAGGCATCGCACGAACATAAGACGCCTCAGCTAGACAACGACTGACGAAAATTGTTTAGTAAAATGCCGAAATATTACATTTATTTGGGCTTTGACAGAGTCATTATGCCAGACCTGAGGTTCGACCAGTCCAACCTAAGAGTGCCCGAGCTTCGGGGTTTGACTATAACTGATAACATAAATTAACTTTCCTATAACTGTTAACATAAATATTATATATTAACTCTCACAACAACGGAAAAGTACGAACATCGCTAATTAACACATTAAGTATATAAATGTACTTTAATCAAGTTTTTTGTCATTACTTACGTTATCAGCTATTTTTAGCTGAAGTCACGAGGAAGAAAGATAAACAGTAACTTAATTGCGTTGAGCTAACGCTCAGAAAGTAGGTTACCGGTTGAATGCTTTTTATTATTTTTTGACAATTTTGATTTATATAATTTTTTATTAATTGATGCTGTAAAAAATGATGTCTTGAATTACTATTTCATATGACGTTCCTGCGTTCAAAGGATTCCAAAAGTATTTGCTAGGTACCAGTCCAACTTTATGAAAGGAATCTGACGATCTTTCGTACTTCAATAAAGTTTTCAGAAACGACGTTAATACGAGGCTTATTTTTATACGCTCTACGAATTCGCACGCAATGTTCAAAATAATTATTTAAAAATTAAATGTTTGAGTCCTATCCTAGTATATTTCTAATATTATAAATGCGAAAGTTTGTGAGGATGGATGTATGTCTTTGCAGTTTGTTACTCTTTCACGCTAAGCTTTCACGCAAAGACTACTGAACCGATTACAATGAAATTTAGCACACATATAGAGAGTAACTTGGATTAACACGGTAGGTATTTTCCCGGAAATCCTACTGGAACGATGACTTTTTTGACTTGAATGGCTTTTTCAAAAGTAATTCTAAAATAAATCTAGTTGAACCATCGTTCACGTTTGTATCATCCTGGGCTTTGAACTTTAATTATCTGTGGCTAAATAAATAAATAAAGAACTAAATATATTGCTATTAATGAATCACGCTGTAAGTCACTAGACAAAACATAACATGTGGTCATTCACCGCTTGTTGTGTGTTGTGTTATTGAATTTGCACATTTTCCCCAGTTTTATCGAATTTATATATTTATTATTTATTTATTTAACACTTTATTGTGCAAGAAACAAAATATACATAAAGGTTACAATAAAAAAGCACAAAGGGCAGCCTTATCATTATACAGTGATCTCTGCCAGGCAACCATGGGGAGAAAGGCAAAGAAGCGAAATATGATTGTAAAACAAAATAAAAACAAATCTAATCGGTAAATCTAAACAAATTTAATCGGTTTTAATGAAAATACCGGTTTTCTTTGTTTTCTATATCAGATGAATATTATTGGCTTAAGCCGGCTACTCACCTACCTGCAGCAGGGGCAATATTGGAACAATCTCGGTTGCACGGCGGCGGTCGGAGCAAGTTCAGCTGTTCTCTATATTGCCCCTGCTTGCCTATACACATCAAAAATAATTTCAAAATCGGTTCATGCATTTGAAAGTTCTGAAGTGCAAAAAAAAAACAGTCTAATTGAGAACTTGCTATTTGAGAGAATTTTTGGAGTCGGTTGAAAATAACTTATTTTGCAAAATCAGGCTTGTTGCAACTATTTTTCGTATAGGTAGTTAAATTTATTTTCTATATTCATCAAGAAGGGTTTTCTTTGTCCAATCTTCTTAATTAAATTAAATATTAATTAATTACGGTAATAAAATCAAACCACGTGGATTGATATCAATATTATTTCACCGATAAATTTGTTGATAACATCATTATTCTCACTTCGCCCTTTGATTGTCTTTGACCTTTGGTAATGGCGAGGAAAATTTGCACTAAACTATGCATTATTTATAAAATAAATAAATATTTCAGGACATTTTTCACACACGGCACATTCCGATCCCATACTAAGCTTTCGCTTGTGTTATGGAAACCAGATGGCTGATAAACATACATACATATATCATTAAAAAATACTTATATAAATAATTAACAACCAGGCACATAGAAAGAAAGAAAGAAACTTTTATTTATCAAGGACAGCACAACACACACGCACACACATAGACATATTATAACATAAAGAACCGTAAAAGTTAAATAGGAAAACACCACAACAATAAATAGCAACAATAACACTTAAATTAATAACATAAAAAAACACGTACAAAAAATAACATGATAATCAGTATTTTTTATTAAGGTGTGTCATACGACCCTGACAAAAAGGAGACAGCTCAGCATATGCTGCAACTTCAGGAACATTGCCAGCGCTGTTTTTCAGTGCCCCCTTTTATTATGAAGGCTTCGAGTTGGGACGAAAGGAGTAACTTAGGACTACATATATACATAAATTCATAAAAAAATAAAATAAATGAGATATAAAACATAGCAAACATCTAGTTATGTTCATCACACAAATATTTGCCCTGATTGGGAATCACAGGACATAATAGGTATATATACTCAGGGGAGGTGGGAATCGAACCCACGACCTCTGGCTTTGAAGGCAGGGTCACTACCAAGCCAACCGGTAGGTCAAAATATTATATAACTTGTTTTTAACACGCTTTTACCTTTGCATTATAAGTGTAACGCATTAGTATTAACAAAACTATATTCTTAGTGGGATAGTCACTTATAATACCACAAGAGCTTCAAAATTATCGGGTATTTTCCGATAGGTTCGTTGCAAACAAATGAAGGAGTCAAGTTTTTAGTCAAGGTTAAAAAATGACGAGCGCGAAGCGCGAGTGATTTTTCCTGAAAAACTTGACGACTTTATTTGTTTGCAGGGAACCTTGAGGGAAATGCCAGATAATTTTGAAGCTCGTGTGGTATTCGGGAGATTATTTTTCCGTCCCAAATGTCGGCCAATAATTTCACAATTGAATTGAACCTGTCAGTTTGACGTCAACGACCAGAGAAAATTTTCAAAAAATTATCAGTATAATACCATGTAGGTTGTACCACGTGACGTCGAATGGTGCAATTCTCTATAATACAATAAGAAAAACTCATGAAATTATTGTACTGTCACCGATCCTTGAAGTGTACAAAGTTTGAATTAAATCGAGTCGTTTAGATGCATATACATATATATCGATTACATAATAATGAACAGGTGAAGCTTATAAATATTATAATATAATAAAAGGGACTCCCAAACTAATTTAACTGCGAATCAGGAATCAATATTTCCCCCACACTTAGGGTTAATTTCATAATATTATATGTTACCGTTTACAGTACATATATAATATTTTATAATAAATGTGTCGTTAATTATGTTTGCATATTGCTATATAATTACAGTATTTATGTATCCCACGTGTTTTACATGATATTACTTGTATTCACGATTGTATTGACGTAGTAACTATTAAGTTATCTGCGATCGTATTTGTATCGTAAATTAAGTTATAGAAATAAGTTACACATGTCTTAGATAATGTTCTTTTCGATAAGTGTTGTTGATAACTTGAAGTAATCTAAGTTGACACCAAAGTAATTTTTTTTCGACGTACAGATCCTATTCTACTAATATTATAAATGCGAAAGTTTGTGAGGATGGATGTATATTATGTATGTGTACATGTATGTATGTTACTCTTTCAGGCAAAAACTACTGAACCGATAACAATGAAATTTAGTACACATATAGAGGGTAACTTGGATTGCGACATAATATAGGTTTTATCCCGGAAATCCCACGGGAACGGGAACTATGCGGGTTTTTCTTTGAAAACGCAGGCGAAGCCGCGGGCGGAAAGCTAGTAATCGATATTGTACAGATGTACAGATATGTAGAGATAATAAATTCGATTAATGTCATGTACAGATATTGAGATTATCAAATAAAATTCACATAATTATATAATTTTTATTATTGACATAAAAAAGTAAATTTCTTTACTCTTTTAATGATTGGTAATGATTATATATTGCTTATTACTTTTGCTTGATTTGTTTAAAAATAATTGTTATAAACTATACATATAATAAAGAATATTAGATATAAGATAATGTAATTAATAAAAAAAGGAAATAAAAATAAGTTAATCTTCGATTAGTTCCTGCCAGACTTTTTCCGTATTGCACTTTGAAACTAAACGATAAACTCAGATTTTGATTTGATTATCTTTCTGCTTTTTATCTATTAATAGATTTGACCTAGCTTTTATCTGTATGATGATGTAAATAGGTAAAGAAAAACAATTATACGCTGTCTATAGTATAGCATTGCATTATCCTTCCTGAAACTATTTTGTTTTATAATAATATAATAATTTATCAGTTACAAAACAAGATTTTAATTAACTAAGTAAATTAAATAAGTGCCATGTAATAACTATTCTATCAAGTAATTTTTTTTAATTATTATATTCGTAATGTTTTTCATTTCCCCACACCTTCTAAAAAAATATTTTTTAAAGATTTTAAGTTTAATCGGCATAGCGCTTTTCTTTTACTGTCTTACGAAAAGAAAAACAAAGCTGGGCACCGATCGATTCGCCGGCTCGAACAGAGCACGTGTGCCAAATTTGAGAAGTAAGGATTCATAAACGGCGATTTTGGGAAAGTACGGCGGCCATCTTGTTTTCGCGAAAATCCCCATTTTACACCACCCCTGATAATCGCCACCATTTCCGAGCATTTTTTGTTCAGACACCCTCCCTCCAAGTGGCATCGTTTCTGCGCACCTCCAGGGGTCCACTCTCTTGTCCAGGGTGTTGGAGTTGTCTATATTTTTCCTCTGGTCGCGTGGAGCACCTCTACACGATCTCGTCGAAATGCCCCCCACTTTCAGTGTAGTTTCCGAGAAACGCAATGTCAGTGAGTCAGTCAAAGAAAGCAAACTTTTAAAGCACAGATTTTCTTTTCTAAGCATCGCCAATTACTAGATTTTTTAAGTAGTTACTAGCTGACCTTACTATCTTTATCCTTTTTTCGCGCGAACTGCGAAGTTTATTATGTAAGTTATAATTATGTGTCTCTGGCAGTTCCTTATTTAAAAATTAAACATTTGGCAGTTAATTCTATTTTTTGTAATATTATTTGAATCAAGCATCTTTTAAGAATACTTAAAATTATAATTAATGATATCTCTAAACTCGTTTTTAAGAAACCACGTGACCAAGGGATGTAGAGATTCATTTTTATATAAAAAGCTTTGTATATAAGTATTAAGGAAAAGTCACGTTGCTTACAAATTATATAAACAATAAACATACAGTTAAAAATCATTATTACACTATACTTATTAAAACTGACAAAAAATAGTTAATATATATTTATCTATATAGCTTTTTTAAATCTTTTAGAGTACTTTCTCTCCCAATTAACTAGTTTTAATTAATCCCTCAAATTTCTCATCTTTGTCAAGTTATTTTTGGCGTTTAAACATGCTATGTTTTTGACTATATCCTTTACCTTCACGATCGCTACACGGTGAGATCGAATCAGACAAGTTTGCATCACCTCACCCACCTTACAAAAATGGCGGAATTATGAATTTATCTAAATCACAATATTGGCACGCTCGTTGCTTGTGTTTCGGTGATATCTATATATAAGTATATATTATTAATAATTATTATCAACGTTATTTCTCATAAGCATTCAGAATTCTTGGCAGTACGGTGTTGTGTGTAGTGTGCAATGGCCTCCTGTGTTCAATTATATGTATGTATTATTTTAACGGAGTTAATTATTTACGGTGTTTATGGAATTAGTGTTTTTAATTTTTACGAAAATTCGAGGCGTTTAAGGGTGGTTTTTTGCGAGTTTAAAGATTTGTTGTAGATCGGTTCTGCTTTGGAAGTAATATTATATATTTAATTAATTAAAAAAGTGTTTTGAAACGGCTTTTTATGTGTTTGTGTAATAATGATGATTATGAAGTTATAAAAGTTCCTCGAATGTTGACTATTTTTGTGTTGTTGGTGCTTTTTATTGTACCATGTTTTAATTGAATGTTTCAAGAATTATTTTTCTGTTAACATAAGAAATAAACAATTGCATTTTTCTCGGAGTAATAAACTTAATAATTTAAAGAAGCATATAGTTTTAACTTTATTAACTACGTACTTTTTTTAAACTCTATATTACATTATATAAATAAATAATGGAACAAACAAAATAATCCATACTAATATTATAAATGCGAAAGTAACTCTGTCTGTCTGTCTCAATCACGCCTAAACAACTCAACCAATTTTCATGAAATTTTATCCCGGGAAAATGACGCAATCTCGGAAATCCCACGGGAACGGGAACTATGCGGGTTTTTCTTTGACGGCGCGGGCGAAGTCGCGGGCGGAAACCTAGTATCTAATAAACTAATGAACCTATTATCATTTTTTTTAATTCCATAAAATATTAATCCCCGTGCGCTTCATAAAAAGCTCATCAAAATAGGATGTACCTTACTTTTACGAGAAGTTATTTATTTATAGATATACTACAGCAGCCTGTTAGTAACAGAATTGTTTACATATCTCACTTATCTTAATCATCTGTTTTCATTTAATATAGTTTAATAAATGTACATCAAATCTGCTGATACTTGAAGAAATATTTAATAAATTAAATTAAAAAACACGCTTTAAAAAAAGGTTACTACTTTAGATACTATTGGAACCGATCCTTGATGAATTTTGAATTAAATCTTTAAAATAATCGAGTCTAAAGAAGCCGCTTACATACAAACTTTGAATCATACAGGAGAAGCTAATAAAAACGTGTTGAAAATATACACACACACGTCGTCTAATAAACATATAATTATAAACTATACTAGATGTGCTCCGCAGTTTCACCCGTATTGCTCCGCTCCTGTTGGTCTTAGCGTGATGATATATAGCCTATAGCCTTCCTCGATAAATGGGCTATCTAACACCGAAAGAATTTTTCAAATCGGACTAGTAGTTCCTGAGATTAGCGCGTTCAAACAAACAAACTAACTCTTGAGCTTTATAATATTAGTATAGATTACACTAACAAATAACGTGGCATTCTATTCCTAACTACACTAATTTTTAAAATTCGGTTTAGTAGATCTAGAGATCACAATCTCTTAGCTTAGAATTTGTATATACATGTTTACGCTACGTGTTATTAGGGTTAAAGGTTCGAATATCAGTAAAGGCAAAAATCGTTAGATAATTAATATACAGGGTGTCCAACTGTTGGTATAATAAGCTCAAAGGAGGTTATAGTTTTGCATACGGTGAGTACGTAAAAAATACTTATAAAATTTCAGACGCATTTTTTTTTCAAATAGATGAATTCTTAAAACTCTATGTGTACACCCATAACAAGCAACCCGCCCAACTTTGCCACCAGCACGTGAGCTATCGTTTAAGATTATGTTTTCATGTTTTTTTTTCTGTTATTGTTCAAAATGATTATGAAAATTAATAACTATCAGTAGGATTATGAAATTTTAGGTTAAGCCGGAAAAAATATACCTAGTAACATGGTTGCACAAAATTAACTGTAAAATTTTCAGCCGTAATGAAGAAAAAACTTTTCAATATATTTATGAAGGCTCTTTATTTCTAATAAGCATTGCTATCCTTAAAAACCGATTATAATCTTAGACTTCTAGCTTACGTAAAACTATATTATAATGATCTAAAACTACATTTAATTCGATTTTTTTGTACAAAAAAATTATATATTTATTTGACAACCCTAACGCAGCCATAACATAAGTTATCAATATTTTAAAAGTTCCGGCTAATTTATCTCTCTAACGAGATGAACTTGAATTTAAGTCAACGATACTTCGCCCGAGTGACGACTAACGGATAAAATTATTTAAAAGGTCAAGCGTGTGTCGGGTCATAGATTACATTAAAAAAACAATTTTACATAGTTAGTAAAGAAAAAAAAAACGTGATGATGCTCTTTATCTATAGTCCAAAATATATTATTATAGCGACTCATAGATAATAATATAAGTATAAGAGACATGAGTATTTTATTTTACATCAATCTTATAAATATAGTCAGTCTATATAAAGAGTTAAACGATGTAGGTACAAAATACAAAAAAAATACAAGTTTTCTGTAAAAATTTACTCATCAAAAAGATAATTTTACGTAGGTACTTTAAATTGTATTGTAAATTCAAGACAAGAGTGAACAGGTAACTTCTAAGGAAGCGCGCACCTTAGACCACCTTTTGCGTTTACCAGGAGCGTTTATCTACTATTATGACGTATTCTGTGCCAGGAGAAGAGATCGTAGTCAAGCGCTTCCTTAGTCTTCATAAAAACAGTATGAATATGTGTTGATATCAATATCAACAAAAAAGAAATCGCAACAATTTTACGGTTTATGGCCGCTTTACACAGGCACAGAATACATAATATGTAGTAGCTAAACGCTACAGAACGGACACTCTCCGCCTTCCGCCAAAATTAAACACTTACCTCACCCCGCACGATCAGGCTATAAATGGTCCGCATTTTTCTGCAAGGACGATACGCAACGAAGTAATTTTATTATTTTGGTTTTGTGATTATCGTTTTTCGTAGAAAATGGTTAGATATTGTTCTGTTTACGGATGTATTTCATCAGAAAAACGCGAATTTTTTTTACGCTAGTCACAAATGTGCCAACCATAAAGCGTTAACACACACATTTGAGTATCTACAGTGTGACTGTCAAAACGATAATTTTGTATGGATTGTCCGGGGTGTAACACAGGTAGAGTAGAGGTAGAGTAAACGGTAGAGTAGAGTGGTAGAGTACTAACTATCCTACTTACTATCCTACCTTATCCTACCTACTAATGTAGAGACCATTGGTAGAGTAGAGTACTGAAATTTGTACTAAAACTGGTAGACTTTCTACTGAGAACAAGTAGAGTAGTATGCTAGTTCACTCTACCTTTTACCTTACCCGTGTACAGCACCCATTGTCCCAGTGTCCGAAACCTATAAACACTTCAATATATAATCAGCATCATCACAGGCTTTGAGGGTCTAGAGAATATATTCTAATCAGTATTGCTTGACACAATTAATTAATTAGATATTGTACGAATTTCTGATAAAAATGATAACATAAATTGTTAAGCGTAGCTAGTTCATTCTTTATTTTTGTGATTCGATAAAATATGATCCTGATTTTCTTTTATTTAATTCAAAATTAATACAGTATGTCATCTTCATACATCTAAATAATGGATAAAGATGCTTATACGTGTGTTTTAAAGATTTAAGCGTACAAATGGATAAAGGGACAGAGAAAGCGACTTTTTTATACTATGAAGTGATCAAAGATATACAATACAATAATACAACAGACACGACAATACAATAATTTCATGAGTTTGAGCTTGTTTTTTTTTTTTTTAATTTTTCTATCGCAAAATAATCTCTCTATACATAATGTTTTGCTTTGATAAAAATCTCATGATTTCTTATCGTATTTTCTCTTAAGTTTATCATTTTATCGAGCAAGTCAGAGTGATTTTGGTATTAGATTTTATATAAGCAGGTGATCAATATTAAATAATACTTGAGATTACATGGTATAATACAGATAATTGTAAAATACGCAAATTTGTCGTCGTTGTAAAATCTTGCGACGTAATTTTTTCGTACATTACATACTAAGGTTAGATTTTAACGGTTGACACAATAATTCGTTTTTTTAACAATAGAACTAAAAACCGCTTACAAATTGTCAGAACTAAAGAAAATTTAAATGGGATCACATGGCAGAAACTAACTTTCAAATAAAAAATAAAAAGTATCAAAATCGGTTCACTCAGTTAAATTCTGAGGTAACAAAAATACTGTCGAATTGAGAAGCTCTTTTTTTGATGTGGGCTAAAAATTATTCAGAAAATAACCAATTATACCTGTTAGTTAAAAGTCTTTTGCTTTTTATCCCGAAAATCTCACTAGAAAGTAGAGCGGGAACTATGCGGTTTTTTTCTTTAAAAAGGCGCGGCGATGCCGAGGGCGGAAATCTAGTATGTAAAAACTTTACAAATAGCAACCTAAAAACCCATTCGGTACCTAGTTAGGTTTAATCATATGCGAAATATATGATAGGTAGGTAATATTTTACATAAGTACAAAACAATACCCCCTTTTAATCAATATCAGTCAACTAATTTATTAATGTCACCGTTTACTACATTTACTATGACACAAAAACGTCAAAATTATCAATTCTATTTCAAATAACTCATCCTTATTTGTTTTGATAACTCATTGAGGAAAATTATCAACAACAATATTATTGTTATTATATTTAGTGGAGATTCTTCGTGTCGAAGGGATGGAAAGCTTTGGGATGATGAATTTATTTTTAATTATTATTCAAAAAATCCCTTTACTTTTATTGATTAGGGCCCTGCCTGCCATCGGGATTGGTGAAACTTAGTGTTTTTAAAAAAAAAACTTTAACCAAAATTATTTAACTACTTTTTTGATGCACAAAAATAAACAATTTTCGCATTAAAGCTGTCGTCGGATCTACCTATATGGCTATATAACTATATCTAATAAGAATATATTATAAATTACACTAATATTGCTCTTTGTCAACTAATTTATTATTTAGTCTATTAACACTGAAATAAAAACACGTGTTAATTTATTTTGTCCAATTATATTGTTCTGCGAAGTTATGTAAACAAAAACAAGGGGCAAAGACCGGATATCGGGAATAGGTGAAAGTACACAAGATAAATAGGTCCAAAAAATAGACGCAAATCGAGAAAATGCGCAATATATAAACGTGACAACATGATTCAATCGTATTTTCTTTCGTGACCTGCCTGTGACTGCCTCAAAAAAGAAGCAAATTGAAAAATCGCTGTAACAAAAAGTACACACACACAGGGTCCCATGTAAAGTAGCTCAAAGTAGGTTATAGTTTTGCATACGCTGAGTACGTATATTCCATACGCATCTTTTTTTCGAATAGATGAATTCTTAAAACTCTATGTGTACACCCTTTAGTTTCTGTGATCTGTGGTGTACACTGTACAACCCGCCCAACTATGTGTGCGTGTACTAGTGTACACACGTAAGAAGTGAAACTTCTATAAGACCTTATTTTTCAAAAAAATAATTTACTATATGCAACTCAATTATAACGAAAAAATGTTACACAAAATTTTTTTCCAACCCCGATAAAGAAGTTTCACTTCATGAAAAATAAGCTGCAGCATAAAGCTACAAAACAAATATATCTATTTGATAAATATATGAGAAACAATTAGTCCGGTGCATGCGTACTTTGTGACCTAAATATTAGTAACATATTTAGGTTACATAATAAATAATATCGTCGTATCTTCAACGAAAAAGCGAAAAGCGCTAATTGTTTATATAATTATCGTCTTCGTTAAATTGATTTATAATTGAATTGTTTTTATTTATTCTTATATATAAAAATGAATCGCAAAATGTGTTGGTAAGCGCATAACTCGAGAACGGCTGAACAGATTTCGATAATTCTTTTTTTATTATATTCCTTGAAGTACGAGGATGGTTTTTATGTAGAGAAAACGTAAACATGTACCACGGGCGAAGCCGGGGCGGACCGCTAGTTCTTGATAAAATAATTTCAATTTAGGAAACTTCGTGGAAATATATTTTGTTACATACTTATTATAACTTAGTTTTCATGAGAATCTGCAAATTGCTTTTTGTTATTACATTATGCTGAAACACAAATTAAATTTCTCCAAAAATGTGACTTAGAAATAAACGTTTTATTACGGCTCAGAAATTTAATATCAACCGGTATAAGATTTAAAAAAAATCATATTATTTGCTGAATCTCAGCGTTCTTATTCGCCAATTAATCGAGTAATGAGTTGCCTATGTTGATCGCATTTCATAAGTGTGTTCAGCTGTTTTTGCTTTTAAAATCGTTTCATCCATCACGTTTATAACATTAATAGAAAGTCAGAAGCAGGGGCGTAGCTACCGCCGTATCAGCCGTATCAATTATACGACCCAACGTTCGTAAACAAAAATTACTAAAACCTTCCCAATTTTTTTTTCAGTAATGTCAAAAGTAAAAAAAAGCAGTTTTCTGGTCTCCTGTGTGTATATTTAATTTGAATTGTTTGTAAAAACTTTGGAATAAGGGACAGATAGATAATTATGATGAATAAATATTTATTTTAATTTTATGCAAACATTTTTAATTCTTCCTAAGGGCCCCCAAACAAATGTTTATACGGGGCCGCCAAGGCACGCTACGCTTCTGGTCAGAAGAAACATTTTTTTTCTATTCCTTAAACTTTATAAAGCATTTGAATGACATAAGTTATGTCTACTTTATTTTAAGTGTTATGTCACATAACACTTAAAATAAAGTAGGAATACAGTCAAGAATATAACGAAAACTTCAGAGACATCGTATTTTAAATTTAAAATATCTATATCAATTTAAAAGATATTTTATATCTTAATTGATGAAAATACTTCCCTTGTACGTGGAAGAATTAGTGTCACATTTATCAAGACCTAATTATAATCTTAATTACATTAAATGATTGCAATCGAATTATCTGATTAATGTAATATACCTAATTAAAATTAATTAATACTATTTTATCATTTTTGCATATCTACAGGGGTTCAGAACTCCTGTAGGGTTTGCTTTAAGCTAAGTCAGTGATAAAACTGATGTTTCAAAATGAATAAACATATTATAATACTAGATTTCCGCCCGCGGCTTTGCCCGCGTTTGCAAAGGAAAACCCGCATAGTTCCCGTTCCCGTGGGATTTCCGGGATAAAAACTATCCTATGTGTTAATCCAAGTTACCCTCTATATGTGTGCTAAATTTCATTGTAATCGGTTCAGTAGTTTTTACGTGAAAGAGTAACAAACATCCATACATCCATATATCCTTACAAACTTTCGCCTTTATAATATTACCTCTAGTATAGATAGATATATTCAGTTATTTAACTAATGCCTTGCTACTGAGTTTTTGGTACATGAGCTTTTTCGTTATTGACTAAAAAGCTTTGTACAACAAGCTTTGTACTTTGTACACAATTACTTACTAATCTTTTACAATTTTCACCAAAACTAGGCAAAAACCAATTTTACCCATGTGGCCAAAATTATTAATTATAGACTAGAGGGTATGAAATTCATCTCTATGATGTTCTAGTGTGTATTTCTGAGTCAACAAATTTATAGATACTCAATTCTTGTTGTCTTAAAGCTTTGCTGAGCTTAGACACCTATGTGTATAGGAAAAATAATATGGTGCTATCACCATATTATTTTTCCTATACAGCATTGAAACTTACTAATTTACTAACTATAACCCTGTCTACACCCTAAAATTTCTTTCCACCTAAGGCCAACCTTGGCCAACGATGGACCAATCATGTCAAATTAGGGCACGCTTGTTTTCTATTGTTCCCGAATTAGGTTATTTTTTGGGTCATTGCGAAACAAAGAGATACTTATCGAAGCACCTTTGACATGCCATGATATAATAAACAATCATATTATTTGCTCGGAGGTACCCATGGTACTTATCAGCCGATAATGGAAATTGGGTTACATTGATTGCGAATCATTGGCAATTAATATCGCATGTTTATTATTGATCTGGCTGATAATTAATTGACTGTATTTAATAGTATCTACTGATTTGTTAATTGGCTTTTTATTTAAATTAAAATTGAGTTTCAATTCTTATCGATGGATGTAGGAAATACTTACGGCTTTTTTAATAAGTTATTAAGTGAATCTATCCATACTAATATTATAAATGCGAAAGTAACTCTATCTGTCTGTCTGTTACTCAATCACGCCTAAACTACTGAACCAATTTTCATGAAATTTGGTATGGAGATATTTTGATACCCGAGAAAGGACATAGGCTACTTTTTATCCCGGGAAAATGACGCAATCCCGGAAATCCCACGGGAACGGGAACTATGCGGGTTTTTCTTTGACTGCGCGGGCGGAAACCTAGTACATATTATATAAAACTCAAAGGTGACTGATATAGTGATGTATCAACGCACAGCCCAAACCACTGGACGTATCTGGCTGAAATTTGGCATGCAGGTAGATGTTAGGACGTAGGCATCCGCTAAGAAAGGATTTCCCGGAATTCTTGCGGGAACGGGGAAAAACGGGGATGCACGTACAAAGTCGTGGGCGGAAGCTAATATAATATATTATTATTTTAACCTATCTACATTCTCATTTTAGGGTAACCGACACCAACTCATACCTACAGTAAAATGGTTAAAAGATAGGTGGTTTTTATACATATTTGACTACCTATGAGAAAGTGTATTAGATTGCAATTTTTAAAAAGTTTTGATTCTTTTTTTATTAACTACTTATAAGGAGAAGTGAAATTAATTGAATATTTAAAATCATATAATTTGTAAATACGATAATCATTTTATATTAACTATAAATGTATTCTGAACCCTTAGTACGACTCGCACTTGACTATTTAATTTATGGGAGCAAACGATCAAATGCGTCATCAATTATATTAATGATAAACATTTCAAACTTAATATATTTTGTTGCAAAATAGAGTCAGTATAAAAATAAATAAATGAATAACTTTAATATGATCACAAATACCTACTAGTAATATTTTTTTTTATAATAACATGAACTAAATGTATAATAAACAATTTGAACAGTACGTACTTAAAATTTTTTTAAATACATAGTTTATTTAACGTAATTTATGGACGCCCCCTAACTATAAAATAAAATAAAATACATATAACTAATTTATTCATATAATTTATATTTTCTTTGTATTTACAGAAAATCGCAATGATCAGCATTGTTCTGCTGATTTGCATATCGAGCCTCATCCGGGAATCGAACGCCATGCCTCCGTGGTTGTCTAAAAACAGCGGTGTCTTCACTGCTTCAGCGGAATGTCACACCGATGTAAGTATTTTTTTATAAATACAGTATATAATACTACAATAATATACTAGCTGTGCCCCGCGGTTTTACCCGTATTTCTCCGCTCCTGTTGGTCTTAGCGTGATGATATGTATGTAGCCTATGACCTTTCTCGATAAATGGGCTATCTAACACCGAAATAATTTTTCAAATAAGTAAGTTAAAAATTTAGAAATTAAAATTTTTTAACGCTGCAGTGTGGGAAACGTCGGGAAAATAATATAATAAATCGCGTTTAAAATCCGTTAAAAATCTTTCATTTCTAAATGTATAATACTCGCGTAAAATCATACACTAGAAAATACTAAGTTAAAAATTGTTTGTAAAATTCAATTTTCTGCCTTATCTGACCATCTCTTCAGACCATAGGTCTAAGATCCGAATATAGGTCAACCTTCACCGGCATGATAATAGAAAGAGACCAATTTTATAATAAATGTAGTCGATTAAAAAATCTATTAAAGATGGGTATGCTGGAAAAATCCTGGACGGGATATTTTAATTAATTTTTAAAAAATATATTTTTTTTAATTAATTGCAGTACTTATCAAGATAATAACAAAAAATTATAATAGACTTGAAGTATGAAACCTACAGAATGTGCAGCCATAGGGTTTTCTAATATTTACCTTGACAAACTGCTAGGTTGGCAGGTATAAACAGGCATGTCCGTACCGTTTTTTTTTTACTTTCACTTGATGGGATGATAGAAAAAAAATATATTTATCAGCATGAGCGCTGTTTTATAACAAAATTGTTTATTGTCTCAACACTTTAAAAAAATATTTTTTAATAATTAACTAAAAATATCCTGTCCAGGATTTTTTCAGCAAACCCATCTTTAATAGATTTTTTAATCGACTAATTATAAAATTGGTCTCTTTCTATTATCACGCCGGTGAAGGTCGACCTATGTTCGGATCTTCTACTATAGAAGAAGCCTATTTTCATCGAACAAAATATTTGCCTAACGTATATACATAAAAACGATAAGTCTGTTTGATTGACAATATAACGATAGACACAATTGGACCACATTGTCAAAACACTGACATTGACCCCCTGGCTTACTTGATTAATTGGACTGATAATTATCTTTTTATCAGAAAATATATAACGTTTAATATTATCATTTTTATTGGGTTACTACGGCGTTCCTTCATTTTTATTTATGGTATTTCTATCTTTATTATATAGGATTTATTATAATAAATTACGTTCATTTTTATATGGTTTTATCTTTGTCATAATTTATTATTATCATAATATTTTAAATCTGTCTTATCCACGTGACTGATAAGTTTTGATTGGTGAATGTGATGGCATGATGGCATGGTTTTTAATTTATTTTTAGAATTTTCACGATTTGAGATTATCTAATAATAATTTATCGAAGTTAAATACCATCAGCGGCAGAACTTCGATAGTTAAACAATCTTAATTTTCATTGGTAAATGTAATGAATTTACTCTTTTCTTTCATACTCCTTTGTTCTCTTCGGAGTAATAAATAATAAATAGAACTCGAATAAATGTGTTTTCTTTCTTTCATAATACATAATATTTATATAGTAAAAACTAAAAATCTACGCTAAGTGCGTACGTGTGTTTAAACATATTGTATAGAACAGAGATACTAAAGACATAATAGTTTGGAAAATCCAAAAGTGCACGCCTCATAATTTTTTTTTAATAAATATTTATTAATTATTATTTTTGTTTATTTAATAACAATTAAACCACATCGAATCAGACCCTGAAAAATGAAAGGGTTCTATTCCTGAGCATACTCAAGCGTAAGAGAAAAAAAAAGACTCGATTAGTAAAGTATTTCGGTCGCTATCGTGTTAACAAGAAAATCATCCGCACATACAGACACACGGACGTCCAAGACAGAACTTTTTTAAACTCTTTTTTAACTAGTTTAAATAACAAAAATGACATCAAAAATATCATGAACGTTAAAAATAGTGTTTTTTCTTAATATGTGTGTGTATGTATTATCTTACAAGTGCAATGTATGATACATAAAGACATTTTAAGTTTGAAAAATCAGATGTTTTGCGCGAAGTGACAGTAGTACCCACCTCAACGCTTCGCTTATGAGGCGTGCAATAAAACTCTATCATAATTATTATTCATATCTCTATAATTGCTCTTTAATCTTTTGTAATAATTTAATTGTCAATTAAAATTTATGATTCTTTTTTCGTATATCACAAAGGAAATACATAGGTATCTATCTTTTATCGTCCACCATTCCATAGATTTTTATCTTTCAAGTGGGGAAATGTATAGATTATCCTATTTCCTAAACTATTAATAAATCTAAAATTTAACAATTATTATTTTTACAGGACGAGCTGCTAGACCTCTGCCAGAGATGTGCCAAATTAACAAAATCAAGACTCGCCTACCCGGCATGTTGTTCCACGGACCTCCAGGCCAGAAAATGGTGCTCAGACTATGTGTACTTCGGCCGGGGACAGTATGACTTCTATTTAATTTAGAAGTTACATACGTTGAAGGAAAATCTAATTGGCCCCATAGTATTAAAGAAATTATGATGCTCAATCTGCTAAAAGTAAGCAGTATTTAAAGTGATTGACGTTTTTTTTTGTAAGAAATTTCTTTTGTGTTCGCAAAACTTGCGCTGAACTAAATGCAATGTATTGTGTGTAAAATATCGTAAAGAATGTATTTTTTCAAAAGTTCATGAGAATTATATTTTTCTATATTACACAACAACTACAACAGTAGCTGAAATGGCAACTCTATAATGGTAAAAATTGGAACACGCATCTTTTCGCGCCAAACTGGGGCGGATGCTGATGGATTTTTTTTTCTATTCTTTATAAATTTATATGAAATATCAAATTCAACTCTATAATAGTTTAATTAATACATGGATGTAGTATCTCAAAGATACATTTGGATTATAACGATAAAGTGTACAAGCTCAAATATACCTTAAACCAACGAGATAAAGCCCAATTTGGCACTAATCTTTGAATAGTGTTTTATCAGAATTCGCTAAAAATATTTTTATTATCGTTTACATCTAATAAAGTGTGTAATTGACTTATCTATATCTAAATATCTACTAGTTTTTAAATAATGAGTATATCCGGATTTAATCGGTTTAACAAGAAATAATTGGCTAGTGATTATTTGTCAGAAATTTCGATTCGTAATGTTCTAAAAAAACTCTGAAATAAGTATTTTTGAGACAAACTTAATACCTATGATTCATTAAATGTATCTATATATTTGTTTATAATATTGTAGTTGATTGTTTCCATACCTTTAATTCTCAACTGACAGTTCTTAATTATACGTAATTTTTTCGAAATTCAGTTATGAGTTTCATTATTAATTACAATATTCTCAAAATGATCACAGAAAACTATCAAAATATGTATATATAGTTTTATGTACGGAATGCTAAATAATATAAGAAAAGTCGTGATTTGCAAAATAATTACCTAGGCAACTAATTGTATTTTTTCCACATTCTTTTTATGTATATTTTATGCCAATATCTAGAGATGATAACAAAACTATTTTTGCAAATGACATTTATCTAATCTTATTCAAAATAAGCGAACATTATGAAATTCGATTGAGCAAATTGTATTATTTTATGTAACATTTTAAAATTTGTAAGTAATTACATATTATAATGAGATTAAACAAAAAATATATTTAATTATAAAAAATGTATATCCTTCGAATAATTCTAGATTAAAATATATTATTTTAGTTTTATGACATATTACTTTTGCCAAATGTATATTAATATATGACAAATTTTAGATTTAATTTCAAAATATGGCTGTGATAATATAGGTTATGTACATAGATATTAAGGAAAACAATAAATACGTTTTTTATATATACTGTTGTTTTATTATTATACCTCTATGATCTATGAAGAGGAGATGGAAGTAATAAATACATATTTTACTGATAAATTTATTTTATAGAATCTTCTGCCTAATGGGGTAAGAAAATATCCTTTTATGACCTATTTTAAGATCTACCTATAGGCAAAAATTCATAAAAATCGGTCAAGCTGTTTCAGAGGAGTTGTATTACAAACACAGTCGGGATTTTTATACTTATGAATACTGATAGGTATAAAAGGCATGAAAATCAAGGAATAAAAGAAACACAAATAAAAAATCCATAAATTTTATTAACACTAATATTATAACAAGTATTATGTACAACATTTCTAATTGTATCTAGTGTTGTTTACAGTGTGAAATAAATACATCAATCATCAAATAAAAACGAATTGAACAAGATAGAAAGATGAAAAATATTCGATCTTTCAATCCTTTTTAATTCATACATTAATTTATATTATCTACTTATAAGTAAATACAACTTACAAAGTACAACAAAATAATTAGAAAAGCTTCTTTTGATATTTTTAAGTAGTTATCCAAAGGCTTTTTATTGTAATAAAATATAAATATATTTTTTTATTAGACCTTATTATAAGAACAGAAAGACAAAGAGAAATAAAAAAAAATATATTTTTTGTTTAACTTTAATTCAATGATAATTAAATCAGTATTTATTTCACATTATTTATATTAATTTAAGCACTACAGTGCCGTTTCAAATCTGAATTTAAATCTAAAAACACAGTCGATAATTTCGGCTCTACTTTCAGATTGTTATATTTACATTAGTACATTAAAACTTATTTTTACTAGACATTAGTTTCGTATTTTAAAATAGTTTTGATGTGGTATAATAATGGCTTCCTTTTTGGCGAGTAAAAATGGGAAATATTTGGGGTTAAAAAAATATTAATACATTTTTGACGACCAAAACAATAGTCGATTAAAAAAAATATCTATGAAAAGCTTCGCATTTGAAACTATGGGACGCAACTAGCTTAGAATAAGTAGCTACATAAAGAAATAATTATATTTCAAACTAAGAAAAAAAAAATTGTCGTAATGACATTAAAATTAAAATACAAAAAAATCTCATTGTACCACACCAAATTGAATAGTATTAATAAAAAATCAACAATTAAATTAATGCAAATAAAAACTCCTTACAGGAAAATAAATGCCGATCACACTATGGGCCGTAACTACAGACTAACACATTTTTGTGTTATTTAGATTTTTTGTGAGTATATTTTGTATGTACTTTTGATTTCATTTAAAACAGGATTTATTATTAAGATTGAAGTATTGACTTATAGATTTGTAAGATTTTTTAGACAATTTTGTTCAGCTCTCGATATTTTTCGTAAGATTTTTTTTAATATGGAGTCTAAAAAGACATATTATTGGAAATTGTCGAGCCGTTTTCAAGTGTCATCTTAATAAAGTCTATTTAAATGAACACGAACATTAAATAAAATCATAAGTTTGAGTTTGAGTTTTTTATAATTAATCATGTTTTAAATCTGGTTTAAAGTCCTACCTATAATTCACAAAATACACTCACTAGTTATTTAATTTTTAAACAATTGTTATTTTATAACACATTCAATTGAGTTATTTTACTTATAAGTACACTGTTAGTTAAATATAAGTTAGTTCAACAAATTAGTTTTTTGTAGAACTATTTTAAATTATTAACAGTTAAACGTATAGATACTGATGTATTTATTTTAGTCACATTATATTATGCTAAAAATAATTCAAACATACATTTAATTTAAAAGAAGACAGTTAAAACCGATAAATAATAATTCAAGAAGTCATAAAATAATTCGATGTTTTTGAGTTCGTTTAACAATTATTTGAAGAATTATTAACTAACTTTAAAAATGAGGTACTATCGTATCTTTCATAAAATTCGCCATTTTGAGATTTTTTTCGGGTCATTTAGGTAGAATAGATATAATGCAACTAAATGAAAAATACACAGAATCTTAACAATTTTACTTATTATATAGGTATTAGAGCTAGCGCGCAAGAGCAACTTTTGTCTCCGCAACTATTTTGTCTCTCCCATCAACTCTTTAGGAAGTTGCGTCGCTACGTGCGCGCACTTTCTTACTAGCCAGTAGCCCATAGAGTTGATGGGAGAGACAAAATAGTTGCGGAGACAAAAGTTGCTCTTGCGCGCTAGCTCTTACAGTTCGATTACAATAATTTACAATAATTGGGTGGATAACGATTAAAAAATCCCGCTTGGACGGAAATAGTGATCTAAAATAGTGGTTCATTTAAATTTGTATTGCGACCTCTTTAAATTACCTGAAGGTACTCTCATTAATATTAATTTATTTATTTTAATGTACTGATTCAGTCATTAAAATAATTTTTATGATAAATTTTAATGAGGAATTAATATTGAAGGTTTTCTGATAGTTTTAAGGTTATTTATAAAGGTCGTGATACATTATAATTTATAAAATAACTTTTGGGGACTGAAAAGCGAAAAATATTTTTCAATGGTCTCATAGATAATGTAAAAAAATCTGTGGTTATTTCTTTGGCTAAAGAAATGATGCAGATGTATTTTGTTGTCCATTGATATGAGAAATTTGTCTGGCAAGTTCACTGGGAATCGAACCCAGAAATTATCTATTCTAATTATTTTTCGTCAATGTATTATATTATTAGACATATTTTTTTATACTTTCGCTTTGCAGTCTCCATTACTAAGTGAAGGAACTTTAAACAAAAAAATTAAAATAATTAAAAAAGCGTTTTAACATGCAATATTTATTAAAGGTATGACGAAATCATATTACAAAAATAACCGAAAATAAATAATATTCTAATTTCGTGTTTTATCCTAATTTATTCGCAGAGTATTTTATGAAAACTACATTTATTTACACTTTGTCTACAGTAGTTTAATGTACATACATTTGGGGTTGATTATCTTTGGTTTTGTGAACCGTTGGTCAATTCTTAGGTTATGCTTTACGAAAAATTACTTTGTTATAACAATAAGAGGTAATAAAATTAATTATTTCAGTACAATGTTTATTTAAATCATAAGATTACATGTTACAGATCAATAATTACAAAGAATTACCACAAAAAATAAAAATTTTGCCAAAATTTTTTATTTAAAAAAAATCAAAGCATATCATCATCGGGGTTCTGTTTCTCGTATATTTCCTGCATTTTCTGTTGATCTTTAACCTTTTTCATTTGCGCGTAGATGGAGGCAGCTTTGTAGTTGATCGGCCCATAGTCTTTCATGTCGGCGTCGGCGTATATAAATTGGTCTTCGGGCCTGAAAGGCTGGGGAAAATATATTTATTATTAGAATATAAATAAATAAAAATGTTGAAAGTTGTTGCTTAAATAATACTGATATAGAAGACAACAATCGATTTTGTAATCATAAAAATAAGGGGATTGGTTATACTTTTTTATGCAAAATACTTATGATCTATGAAAGATGAGCATTTCTGAAACGTGTTGTTGTATTTATTATACATATAGCAGATAGCTCCGAATAGCTCATTCGACCCTTTTTAAATATATTTTCATACTTTTTTTGTTATTTTAATTGTTTACGTACTTTACCACAAGTAAAGAAATAGAAATTTAGTGACAAAAAGATTTCCTCACTAGAGCCACGAATGTTAATTATTATTTCAGTTGTAATTAAGTCAAAAACATCAAAGAAATTAATTGTTGTGAAAAAACATTGTTATTAATTTTTAATAATAAAATTATTGTAATCGTATCGTATTGTATTGTAATGGTAATTAATCATATTATTTTATACACAAAAAGTTATACGTATGTATGTTAGATTAGAAATAGCAAAGCTTTATTAGAATTTTTTGAAGCTCAATAGAAGCAAGTTATAGAATGATGAAAAAATTACCTTTTTTTAATAAATGTACGTGTCACTCTTAGCTAAGCGGCCCTAGAAAAGAAAATAAAACGTCACAACACATAAACCATGCCTCTTTTGATATTTTTAAAGAAATGCATTAGAATTAAAAGATGATATTTTTTGTTAATACGCTACGCGGCTCTAGTGGTTTTCTTGATTAAAAACGCAAAAAAGAGAACTGTGTTTTGTTTACACAGGAAAATTTTCTTGGCGATGCAATGTCAAAAAAATGAAAAATTCGTGAGTTATAGAATTGTCATCTCTCTTGCTCATTACTGAAAAATACAATGTTATCCCACTCTTACACTAGCGTACGCTGTTCATTTATTTCTACATCCTTTACTTTGTTGTATAATCTTATGAATCAAGATTATTTATTGAATTATGACTATTCAGAATGTTTTGATCATAGTATCTAGTGCGAAAATAATATATGAAAACAAAACTTTATAAAAGTGACTAAATACTAACTTCACAAGTTGAAAAAAGTGGTCAAAATGATGCAATACTTAGTTAACTTAATTTAATCAATTAAAACAAAAAATGTTAGTAAACTCACCTTAAACATCTATCTCGTTAAACTTAAGGGTCGCGTATTCGGTTCTCGGCTGCGGCTTCCTACTACTCCCCACACTACACTTACTACTTTCCTTACTACCCTCACTACCTATAGTGTACGTATCGTACAAATGCCTATTAGAATTGACTGTATTTTTAAATTTTAAATTATGATTACCTAGCGCTAAATCTGCGTACACTAACTTCTTATTCTTAGGCTTATCCTCTCTAATATTCGTGTTATATTCTGTTTCTATGTGTCGAGACGAATTTGATATGTAATTCCCTTTTAATAAATGCAAGTACGATTTACGTTCGGAATCGTTAAAATCCGGTTCCGGGTAATCCGGATTTTCGTAATTATCGTAAACGCCTACGCAGGACAATTTTTCCCGGAGACTTTCGGACTTTTTTAAGCGATTTAGTTTTTGGGTGTTCTTCTCTCTAGTTCTGTTTAATGTTTTAGTGTAATATTGTGTGTCTGTCGGTTGGTATATCATGGGACCTATAGTGTTGTTGTAAGATCTTTCTTGGTCTACTGGAATACGCTTGTCTACTCTAATCGGTTGGAAATAACAAAAACTGTGATGTTTCTGAAGCGGTATTTGGAAGTTTTTCTTGTTTTTCCCTTTGCTAATGTTCGGGAAGTGATTCCGTTTTTGTAGATATTGGTGGTTAGTGTTCTGAAAGGGAAATTTGTATGTTAGTCACAATACACACGCGGAATGATGTTACAATGAGTGATGCTATACCTGTTCTACTTCACTACTATTTACGCTACTTGACACTGAACTACTGCGTTTTAATGTTCTCTTTGGCACGGGTTTCTCTGTTAGTTTTGGTATTTGTAAAGTTTTTGGTGCGATCACTTGTTTTTTTGGTACTTTGTTCATGTTTTGGTCGTTCAATTGGTTCACTACGGATTTCACTAATGATGTCGATGGTAAAGTTGTCAATGTTCTTTTTGGTGTAGCTCCAACTATGTTTGGTTTTGTCAAATCTAATGCATTATTCGTTTTATCATCTTCATCTGACGTTTCACCTTTATCGAAATCAATTTTCCTTAGTGTACTGAATTTTGATATATTTTCTTCAGATTTCGTGCTTCTCATGGGAGCGTCTATAGTATCTATTGATCGTAATGAAGTCGTATTTATCAAAGGCATAGATAAATTAACATAAACATGATCTGTTTTCAACGGAGAAGATAATGGAGTTATTTTAGTTCTAGGAGCAGGTACTGGTCTATTTAGAGATGTTACAGATGCACTTATGTCCTTCTCTTGGTCTATATTTTCTTCGTACACTTGAATCGAATCTGTGAGATTCTCAAATTTTTCAACACCACTTATATCTGATTTAAATTGTAGTAAAGATGGATAATTTTCATAAATATTATCTTCAGAATCTATTTTATCTTCGTTATCACTTTTATTATTGTTAATTTCATTGAAATTTTCCCCATATTCTGTATTAGGATAGAACCTTTCTATATTCCGTTTTCTTACAATTCTCATAGATTGGAACTTTGGTTTCGTTTTGATATTTCTCGTGTTCAACGAACTGAATTTTCTTGTATCTGATTCATTTGTTTCTTCATCTATAGTTGGAAATTGTTTTAGATACGAGTTCGGCATTGGAGGTAAATACGGGTTGACCAATACAGTTTGTTGCAAAGGAAATAATTGTTGTATCGGCGATAATACTGGTATTCCATATGTTGAAAAACTTGAATTTGCAGTTTGATAATTTCCAGTATTTTGTACAAAGGGTGGACAAACAACCCTTGGTGCAAACGAAGGGTTTGTTTTCAATTGTTTTTGCAATGTTTCAACGCTCGTGCCTTTTTTTGGTTCGATAACTCTAGGCTGTATAGCTTGTACTGGCTAAGCAAAATGTCATGAAAAGAAAAATGCAAATTAATATTTCAAGCGAGCACAAGGTTAAATAAAATAAAATCATGCTTGGTAAAAGCCAAAAGGTACTATGTAAGGTGAAAGAAAGACCTTTGACATACATTTGAGTTACATTTATTTCTTTTATAATCATAAACTACTACGGCTAAAATTGTATATTATTTTACCGTTTCACAAGATGAAAAGGTCTTTCTTGCACCTTGATTAAGTAATGATATTGTCAAATTAATAAAAAATAAAAATTATGTAGCAATGCATGATACATTCAAAATTAGTTTTTGTTTGCGACAAAAGAGGAAAAGCGATTTATTTATTTAGTAAGGGAATTCACTATTGATGGACATTTCGAATACTAAATCTAAACCATGTTTAGTTTTAATTAAACATTAAAAATGAAAAATACTGCAGTTGAGCAACGCGTATTTATTTCATTATTTTCATTCCTATTCTGAATTTATTTGATCAAAATTCTTCTATCTCCACCTTTTCCTCTATACAAATAAATCACTTTTCACACATATTAACAAATAAATTGTTATACATTTATAAATATAAATGTTATAAATATTATAAATGTTATACAATATCCCTTACCTTATTAGGCGGTTGTTGCAAGCCGTGGAACGGAAGGTTCTCGTACAGCCCGGGGTTGTCCGCTCCGAGGCCGTTTGCTGCATTATCTATTCCATTCGTAGCTGGGCCTGTAATCAATAAATAAATAAATATTATAGGACATTCTTACACAAATCGACCTAGTCCCACAGTAAGCTCAATTAAGGCTTGTGTTGTGGGTACTAGGCGACGATAAATATAATATTTAATAAATACATAAATAGACAACCCAATAACAAATAATTGAGTTCATCACACAAATATTTGCCCTGACCGGGGATCGAACCCGGGACCGTCGGCTCAGTAGGCAGTTACTTTACCACTGCGCCAACCGCGTTGTCAATATTAGTATTAAATTAATTGAATAATAGATTTAATTTAAGAATTTGTTCAAATCTGGCGAGTAAGATCCTATTACCGAAAGATATTGGCCGAAAATATAGACCATGGAATTTAAAACAGCTTTCCATTTATTTTACCACTTTTAATATTTTATAAGTCAAAGCTAGAAATGCTAATTTTAAATACAACTAATTTTAGATAAAAATAGAAATAATTTCATCCATGACCAATCTTGATTAAGATAAGGGTAGTAATGTGTTAATACAAAACAATTATTGTTAATTAGTTATTCTAGATAAGATCTTCGACTCTAAAAAAATATTATTATATTTATTTTATCATGTGTTACTCCGGTATTATTTATCAAGAGAAAATTGTAATAATTATAGCAATCAGAATCTAAAAATAATTACATATCTTAATCACTTTATAAATAGGTATATAAAACCATAAATAGAAATAACATCTATATATTTTAACAGTTTAAAAAGTCAAGAAAATAATAGAGGAATACATAGGATAATTACCAATTTTGAAGGTATATTAAAATTAAAATCATGCAAACTTACTGTCACCGGGTTTTTTCCGTTTTCTCGTATTTTTCTGAATTTTACTCGGTTCCGTTCTAGCGTTCACACACATTCTCTCAGGCCTTTTGAACGACACAACTAAAACATGCCATTAATAAAACAAAATGCTAACAAAAAATATCAAGCAAAAACTTGCTAAAACTTAATATAAATGTCTTTTTAGAAAAACCTTTAAAAGGCTTAAAATATGAAACAAAGATTAGTATTGAGGGTAGTAGATAAAAATTTCTTTGAAATTCCCTTAAAAATATTTTTTTAATATTATAGAATTTAAGACATTTTTATATTAAGTTCTAAGCATTAAAAAGCTAGTGCTTCATGCAGAGAAGGTGCAAATTAAACTGTTTTGTGTAAGTGAATGTTTTGATGATTATTTAAAATAACGTGAAAAAATTGTGTTTTGTATGAAAAATAACTACCTCCTTCAGTAACTATTACATTGGGCGTTTCACTCTGAAACAATAATCGTATTCTCTTTGGCCCATAGTTTTTATTCAAGCTCATTAAGGACACCGCTCTTTTATTTGTTTTATTTATTTTTTTATATTTCCCACTTTCATCATCTGAAGAGTCACTTTTTCGTCTCAAATTCCTAATAATCCCAGATACGAAGTTTTGCGAATTCTTTGGCTTCCCACTTTTCTTCGAATATTCTGTTTTCTTATCATCTTCGTTTTTATTTCTTTCCAATAGCCCCAAATTGCTTTCTTCGTTCGCTTTATTTTCTGTTATATGTTGTCTTTGAAGTCTCGCCGGGTTTTTGGGACTCAACGTATGATTTGAATTAACATGTACCAAAACCCCCGGTTTCGCCGGCCATTTATTTGGAGTCACAACATTCTCGACTTTATCGCTATCATTTTTATTCACTAATTGTTCTTCTTCATTAATATCTTCATTTCTATTTCTATTCGCGTTTATCGTAGCTTCTAATTGTGTTAAACTCGCTTGCAAGCTATTCGTGGTTCTATCTTGAAATTTGTTCATCTCTAAATGTGAGTTCTGTGAATCTACTAGTCTAGTTCTATCCGACGTTTTTGGGCTCAGCAGACTGAGTCTAGGCGACAAAGCGGGCAAAGCTTGAGATATTATCGATTGAGCTATGGACACTTCGTTTAAACAGCTACCGTCCGGACTAGTTGAACAAAATAATAAATGTTAGCGTCATGCCATGAATGTGAAATTAAATGTACACTTAAAATAAAAAGACAACAAAAAAGTGTGAAGACATGTTAGTAGTAAATGATAAAATAAACATAAAGATATACATAAATACACACATAAATAGAGAAGAATGCTTTCAATCCCATGCAAAAATTAAACATAATAAACTACAAAACGCTTTTAAAAGAAAGCATTCTCCATTATAATGTACCTGAGTTGTTAATGGTAGTCAGTCTTAGGACATCTGGTGTTAGTGCGGTTAGGAACCTAGGTAGGAACAAATTGTTATTATTTGTTAGTATATGTATTTGATGAACAATAAACAAAAAACCCACAATCAAAAATTGTATATAGAGTTTGAACTCTACTGCTATGTAATAAGGTGCTAATTTCAATGACTGTTTTAGAAAAGTATTTTTAAGTTAATTCCTTGGAAGTTTTTTCATTATCTTTTAGATGTGATTGTGAGTGTAGTTGTTTATTATATATCAATGATTATTATGTTAGTCGTGTATTTTGTCGAGAGGGTTCTACTGATGGTATAATAGGGGCAAGTCGCTTAAAGTATTTTTTTTGTGTGTTGGTAAATAATTTGTATAATTGTAATGTCAATGCTTAACTCTTTTTAATTACTCGCTATAATTATAGAGTATCTGTTTTATATTTACTGGTAGAATTGCTTAAATATTTATACATATAGTTCTCTTCGGTTCTGCTCGGATTGAACAATGACAAAATCTTTAAAAATGATATTTCACAGATAAAAACGATTACGAAGTTTTTACGCTTTTACTTTCAGAATAAAAAAGCTTTTCTATTTAAAATTAAAGTGTATGAAGTGTTAATTCTATAGTGTAATTATTGAAGTGTATTATTACCTAGATTGAAAGGCATGTAGGATTACTATATTATTACTTATTATCATGCATATAACTCCTTAAACCTAATAGCCATTGGTCCAAGCTCAAACTCACACTCAAACTCAAACTCAAACTCAACTTGAGGGCACAATAATTGGCGATCTTGAGTGTGGCATGGATATAGTGTGCCAAGAGTCTGCTCGGACCAAAGGCGTCGCTGAAAATATTTGTAAATAAATAGATATATAATATGGGGAAAATATTATATTATTATAGATACTTATATGTATGGGTTTTTATACCTACTGGGTTTTGGTTGGATGATGATGTTTTTTCTTCGTTTTTTACTCGAATTTTTTAATCAAATTGAATATATATACATATATCAATCAGTTTACACAAGCTTATTTCTTTCATTATATTTTAGTTGTTTCTTTAACACTTCTAAATAAGTGTAGGTAGATAAGGAAATGATTTTTTCAATGTACATTAATAATTTACTGGCATATTATTAATTAATAATTTATTATAATCTAAATTACATAGGTAGATTAATAATACTTATAAATATAATATCGAATAAATAAAAATAAAAATCAACATCATCCACCCGTCTCAGTCGATTATAATACTAATAAGGGAGTAATTATATAATTACGTTTCAATAATACATTATTAGTAGGAAAAAATAAGAAATTTTATAAGATAAAAAAACACAAAAAACTTACTTTTCGCGCTCCTCAAGTTCAACTGGATTATTGTCTAAATATTAGTAAAGTCCGAATTTTTTATTAGTAGGCGGCATCCGGGAAAAAACAAAAAAATAAAAATAAATTAGTAAAATTAATAAACATTCCTAATACAATCATTCATTAGTTAATATTCATTCTCAAACAAAACTTTACTTTTAAGATATTTTTTTTTAATTCAAAACATTCCAACAACACATAACTGTAAAAAAAAAATGCAAATTTATAATTAAAAAACACTTACAGTTAGTCACTAATTTAAATTAACGTTAAACAACCTATCTCACAAGACAAACATCACAAAACAACAAAAAATCACAAAAAAAAAAACATTTTCTTTTTATTTTTCAAAAAAAAAAAAAAAAACTTACACTTTGATTTAGCGCGCATTCGCCTACAAATGCAGATAATTAATATGCACAATATGATGGTAATGATGAGTATAGCGAGAGCTATTCCGCCGATGAGCAGGAGCTTCTGTCTGTCGCGCCACCATACTTTGTTACCTGGAATATTATCATTTAATCAACGGTGCACAATTAAATGGGGAAAAATAAATAAATGTTTCATAAAATCCTTGGTACAGTGGCTAACGCGTGAACGTAGAACCTAGGGGTTCGATTCCCGGTGGAGACGAAGAAAAAAAATGTCTTGGTCTGGTAGGACACAGAAGGCTGATCACCTACTTGTCCCTAAAGAAAATCGATCAGTGAAACAGATGTATTTAATGCATCTGCCCCTTACCCCACTTGGGGACATGGGACTTCACTCTTTAGAATAACAGTTTTTTTCGAATTGGCAATGTTTTACTGTCCCTTAAGAACGGTGTCTTTTTTCGAATTGGCAATGTTTTACTGTCCCTTAAGAACGGTGTCTCTTTATTGGTGAAAGTATTCTGAAATACCTAAATGAAATTGTTTCTTGACCTTGACCCTGTCTATTTAAAATCATCATTCATAAAGAAAGATAATGGTATATTCTTTTCTTATTCATAATTTTACACTATGGTTGCGAATAAAAAGAATATATGTACAGTGAAAAATCTTGTAAGTAGGTTTATCATGTCAAAATTTAAGTTCAATTAGACAAGATGTTTTGACCCTTATTAGAATTAATTGTTATGATTTTTAAGCATTTTTTGTCACGTAATATACTTACTATAACTTTCCAAGTTAGCTGTAAACGATAATGTTAGAATTAGTCACACAGTATTGTTATTATAGTTAGAAGTGACATTGAGTTTTAAATGATGAATGTAGTCACTTATTAGGAAACTCTGCTCAATACATACGTAAGTAGAGTTTTGGTTTGGACAATTTTTAGTAATTGTCGCAATTTTGAGTCTATACAGTTTTTTTAGTTTACAATGGTTAGAACTTAGAAGTAATAAGTTTTTAATTTTATTATACACAACTCACCCATAACATCCCGTTCACAAGGCCTCGACACCCCCACACTGTTACCGGCTAAACACAAATAGGTGCGGTACACATCCACACTGTCACTCAGTCGCAGATAACTCTGTACACCTTCCGACCAAATCTTTTCGTCTGTTAGTGTGTCATTGTCGTTTTTGAGCTTCCAAGTGAATGTGACCTGGAAATTATTATAATTAATTAATTACTGATTGGGTTGGCTTGGTTGGTAGTGACCCTGCCTTCCACTGGTCGTGAGTTCGATTTCCACCGGGGGCAAATATTTGTGTGTATAGGTGTTTGCTCTGTGTTTGGGGGTTAATTGTCTATATTTAATGTTTTTATTTAAAATTAAATATGTATATTTATAAGCTATCTAGTTTCCATAACACAAGCGATAGCAACCAAGTGTATAGGATTAATGTTGTACATACCTCACTAGGATTAGCATAAGCAGTGCACACTAAAACTTGGTGGCCATTGATTTCTGTCTGTTTTATACCGCATTCGGGGATATCTGAAATATCAAATGTAAATAAATATTATAAAAAAAATAATAACTATCATCTTCGGAGGGACACTTAATGGTATAAACAGCTCCATGTATTTATTTAACCACTCTATTTAACAATAATCCATGTGCGTAGATATATTTATATTTTTACTGATTTATTATTTTTTTGGATTTATATAGAGCTGACACATATTACGTATTAACAGCTCTATATATTTTACGAACCACACAATTAAGTTCTAAGTATCAGTTCAAGAAGAAAAGTTTAATAATTTTTATGACGTCGTTTTGTTTCTTAAGTATTTTTAAGTAATCATGTGGGTATCTGGCAGAATTACCAGCGTTGTGGAGTTTGCCTCTGCAACATTATGCTGAGTCAGGGCCTTTTTGCAGCTACAATGCAAGTTTGATATAATTAATGTCAGTTATAATTCGATTGTTATCATATATTTTATTTTTGTAATTTTTTTGTATTTTTTTGATGGTGTCTTAGAATGTATAAGCTTATCATTGTGTTGTTTGGTTGCAATAAATCTTTTTTTATTGTATTATTATTGTATTGTAATCAGTGTCCAGTCGCAAGTATACATACACTTGATCCAGTCTTAACTATAAATATCCTTTTGAGCTAAATACATGAACGACGTGTATACAGGGTGTAATCGTTAAGTGTGCACAGGCGATTATTCCGTAACTATTGCAGATATCAAAAAACTTTAAACTGATATCGAAAGTACTATACCTAATGAGTAAAATGACAATAATAACTTTTTAAAAATAAAACGAGAAATATCCAAAAATACTACATGAAACATTTTATTTCCCGTACATTTTGTATTCAAAGCAAATGTTCGAAATGACGTCCTCGTTTTGGAATACCATTGTATTCCACATCAAGCTCTATTTACAGTTTCTAAATGAACTTTCATTAAGGGGAGTCCCTTCATCGAAGCGGAGTAAAATTGGTTTACAAGATCAAAATTTTTCATGTATTTGCAATTATATGACGCTTTTAGAAAAAATAATCAATACACTTCAAGATATTTCCTAAAAAGTGTGCTAGTGTATTTTGCTCGATCATATAAAATCATAAAAATAGGCTAAAATAAAAATCGAAAACGAATTATTTATTAATGAAATTTCTGATTTTACAAATAATTTTTATGTAAAGATATGTATTTTGATGTACTACAGAAAACGTACTTTGGTTTTCAACTGAAGCCCTGTAATTATTAAATACATATTATATCTCAGAACTTAACGTTGCCACGTGTTTTCTTGACAAGCTGACGCTAGGAGCGACTCGCTTTAAAATGTATAGTATTTTCAACTCTCCGTGTTAGAGAGAGAGAGAGAGACTCACACATAACATCCAACAGTACGGTGGTATTAACAGCTCCATGTCGGTTATACGCCTCGCACATATAGTGTCCCGCGTCTCTCCTCGCCACTGGACCCAACAGTAGAGTGTTAGAGGAGGAGAGAATGAGAGATTGGTTGGTGTGGTCTTTGGCGGAACTCTTGCTGGGCTGTTCTCGGCGCCAGGAGTAACTGGGCATCGGGAATCCTCTGGAAAGTGGAGGAAAGTATGGTTTTTTAACTAGTCTGGTTAAATAATAATGAATATAACTTATATAAGGTTAGGTAATGATATTAAATACGTATATCTTTCTTCATTCGGTCAAGTATTACGACACATCAGAAATAATTACAGTATAGAAGTATTATAAAAATTAATAAAAACTGTTCTTAAACAACTACATTTTGCATTGCATGCCAATCAATTGGCGATTTGTGCTGAACAATTAATTATGTAACATCTGTAAATCTTCCACATTTCTTGCAAAATAAATCATTTCATTTCATTATTAACAAATAGCAGAAAGACAAACAAACACTATCATAATTCTGTAAGTATAAAATTTATATTTAATTAACATTTATTTACGTAGGGGTTAGAACCCCTACGTTGTATAGGGGTTGAATGTAACATTTTAGCACGGTGTATATATGAATAAATCTTACTTAGCTGAGCACACGACTTTGGCTGGAATTTCGTTCTCGATGACAGATACAACCTTTGGTGTTACTGTTATGTTTTCCGGTTCATCTGAAAATATATAAATATTCATAATTATTTTTTATAAATATAAAGAATATAAAAAATTCGATCACGAGGCGGGACTCGAACCCGCATCTTTTCACGCCCATTCGGCCAGTGACTTAGATCTTATGCTTTTATGGGTGTCATCGTAATTTAAGTTTATGTAAACTTTGTTTTATGTTCCAAATAAAGAAATTTGATTTTTTTTAATTGTTTATGTGGGAGACAGGATTGTTTTACAGTGTGTGTAGTATGTAAAGTGTGTGTGTGTGTATATGAACTCATACTCCATAGCGAACTTGGTGGTGCTTTTGATGGGCGGCTTTGTGGCAGTGCTTATATTATTACGTATGTGTTTTGTGTTACAACCCCTACGTCGTGTTGAATGAAACAATGTAGTATTAAAATTTTAAACACAAATTGGGATCTATGTATAATTTACAATTATTAATATTTTTTCCAATTATTAAATTTGTTTTATTTTTTCGTCTGTACATACACTTCTTAGGTTTAAATACCTCTAGCGGCTTCGTTGCAGTGATTATATATTATGTATGTGTTTTACAGCGAGTATACTGTATAGTGTGTATTTTGTGTAGTGTATGTGAAATCAAATCAAATCAAATCTCTTTATTTGTTCGTATATGGTCATACAAAGGTGTTAATATATGTGTGAGCATAGCATGTGTGAGTCACTCACACTCGACAGCAAACTTAGTGGTGCTGTTGACAGGCGGTCCGGCCGCGTTACGAGACGATCTGCAGGTATATCGCGCCGCCGAGCCCGCGCGGGACAACCCCCCGCCCCACGCTGTCATGTTCCAGTGCTGGAACAGATCATTATTTTATGTCGTGAAATTGTTGATCAAAAATAATTAAGCACAATAATAAAATAATTTGGAAAATCCAAAAGTGCACGCCTCATAATTTTTTTTAATAAATATTTATTAATTATTATTTTTGTTTATTTAATAACAATTAAACCACATCGAATCAGACCCTGAAAAATGAAAGGGTTCTATTCCTGAGCATACTCAAGCGTAAGAGAAAAAAAAAGACTCGATTAGTAAAGTATTTCGGTCGCTATCGTGTTAACAAGAAAAAGGATCCGCACATACAGACACACGGACGTCCAAGACAGAACTTTTTTAAACTGTTTTTTAACTAGTTTAAATAACAAAAATGACATCAAAAATATCATGAACGTTAAAAATAGTGTTTTTTCTTAATATGTGTGTGTATGTATTATCTTACAAGTGCAATGTATGATACATAAAGACATTTTAAGTTTGAAAAATCAGATGTTTTGCGCGAAGTGACAATAGTACCCACCTCAACGCTTCGCTTATGAGGCGTGCAAAAACAAACAAATGTTCTCGTACAAATCAGCTAAAAAGTAATCGGAGAAAAGAGCCGAGCAAAAAAACATCTTTTGAAAGATTCAAAGACACCAAAATCGTCAATACGATGCAACCGCAACCTTGAAATTTTACTCTCAACGAGCCTACAGAAATTTTACTTCAAAAAAATTGGTGACCCATAAAATTTATGCCCCATGCCCTTCACTATTTCTGTAGACACAAAAATCATATCATAAAATTGCTCCCTTAGATATATATGAAACCATTTATCATAAAATTGCTCCGTTACCACAAGAAAAATAGGAGAACAAAAAAATGCATGCAACAGTTACGCTTATTGTTATGTTTAATTTGCAATTACATAAATTTAAATCAAAGGGTTTATAACCCCTACTTCATACAGGGATTGATGAAAATAATTAAGTGTCGTGGTAATCAAATTGAGATCTATTAATATAATAATTTATAATAAAAGTGTTTTTTTATATTGGGATTGAAAAGTCGAAAGATTCTACTTTTATCGTTTTAAGTCGTTTAATGGGTTGTAATTCGTCAATTAGTTTAATTTTCACTTATAATAAACCTGTTGCAATATTTGGGCTGAATAAAGAAAAAAAAGAGCGTGTGTACCGAGCACACGTGGCAGAAATGAAACTTTTTTGGCAGGAATTGACAAAAACGTCACCTTAGTCTATGACGTGACGGTATTGCCATGACGCGACCTTGCAATTTTACTCTCAATGCACCTAAAGAAGTTTCACACATATCGGCACGTGGGGAATAAATTGAAAGTTTCTTAAGTTTGTTTCTTTTAAACTTACCAGAGTGGATTCCGTTGCTTCAAAATCATTTCTATTGACCTGAGGTTCGATTTTTCTCTCTACAACATAGTACCTGGAAAGTTTTAATTACATTATTAAATAAAGGTTTATTTTTCAACATGTGACAAATAATTTATAAACAGTCGAGAATCAACAAACATAAAAGTAAAATGGATATATTTTAATAGTATCACGTCACTCATAATTATTTGCTTTGGTCAACTCTTAATTAATACAATTTTAATAATATTTATAAAATATTCAATTTAATTATGTGCTGTCACAAAGAAAGCATATGAACACTATTATTATAAAACACAAATAATTATAAAATCAATAATTTCTTTATAAATCTAATTACAATAAATAATTGATAATTACTTGTCAGTTTTAGAAGGATCAATAACTTGTCCATCCTTCAGCCATTGTACACTGCAGAGTGGAGCACATTCCACTGTACATGAGAGGGAGATATTCTGAAAAAATATATATTATCATAAGTAAAACATTATTGATATTTGACTTTAATGGGTTTAAAAATTAAAACGTTTTTTTTTTTAAATTATAGCGAGCTAAATTGTGCTTGTGTACAATTGTGCATGCTTGTGACAATGTAATTAATTAATTATACGTTTTCTATGTGGTTTGTTTTAGTGTCTGCGATCACGTGAAATCTACCCAAATAGTTAAATATAGCTGTAAATAGAGCAATTAATATTTGCGGCTTTAAATTTGTTAAATATTCAATTGATAAATATTTGAAACTTACTTGAGATTTATACAAAGCTCCGCTGTAGTGATTCATTGCGTATTTGAAACTAGGTGGCGCTGAAACAAAATATCATTTTATTAATATTTTATGGAGATAGCTATTTGCATTGATGTATTTATAACTTTGGACTACGTCATAATTACTTTTTTGGTTTGACTACATATAAAGAAAGAAGAAAGAAATTTGAATAATTATTAAAGCATTCAGTTTTTGCGTCTTACATTTTGCAACAATATCACTTTTCATATTGAGAAGAAATCATCGTAGCCAAAAACAGTAACTATTTAAAAACTTAAACACATATTATTTATTGGAGAATGTGTCTATTTGGCATTCAACTATGCGAATTTGTTTATTTTCAATTAGCAAGTAAATAAATAGCTGACATTTAATCATCCGCCTAGGCCAATAATTAACTCACCCAACACGACCATACTCACGTAGACCAACTTACGAAAAAGCAGTTAAAATTTAATCAACCGCCTAACCTGCACCAGCCATTTAACCAATCGACTAGGCGCTTAATTAACTCACCCAACACGTCCACACTAACACTTGCCGACAGTCAACAATTATATTTCTAATTTGATCAACCGCCTAACCTGCACCAGCCATTTAACCAACCGACTAGGCACTCTATTAACCCTATACTTGGCAAGAAAAAATTTTTTTTTTTAATTGAAAAAAAACTTATTTAATATGTTTGTATGTGGCTATAGAAGGGGTAAAAAATAATAAAAAAAATTTAATGTCAGTAAATTGTCATTTATTGAGTGTAACATATTAGATACATTGCCAAGCCCTTAACAATCAACACTATAAAATCTATGTATCTAATTTGCTACAATGCCAACTTTTCAGTGCCAAACAAATCAGTTTTTTTAATAAAATACTTGTAACAAAACAAAACTTAAAATGTCAATATTCTTCGTAAAATAACAAAAAATCCATACTAATATTATAAATGCGAAAGTAACTCTGTCTGTCTGTCTGTTACTCAATCACGCCTAAACTACTGAACCAATTTGCATGAAATTTGGTACGGTGATATTTTGATACCCGAGAAAGGACATAGGCTACCTTTTATTGCGAAATATGTACCACGGGCGAAGCCGCGGCGGACCTCTAGTAAAATATAAAATTATTATGTTCTTCTACAGACATATAAAATTAGAATAATTAACAGCCTTAGTACTTATGTTATTAACCTTAAATCTTAATGATTAGTAAATTGAGATCAATCAATACAATAAAGTAAAAAATCAGTCTCACAATCGTCTTTCAAATTGTCATTAAAATGCAAGTGACGCCTCAGTAATTGGAACTTCTTCAGGGTCATTATATCAGCTACTTTGCTGCTTCGCGTATGTTTAGCCCAATAATCTGTATAAGCTGGTAATTTATGAATACCCATATATTATACAAGAATTGCCAGAAAATCTTTGATATCATTTTCTGTAACATTTATTGAATGACCCTTTAATTGTGTGCTATATAAATTTGTTTGTTGCAATATGAGAGAAATTATGTTATCAGAAAAGAACATGCCGAAATATTCAATTGGGCTTTTCTCTTCACTTGGCTCAAACACGATTTCATCTACTTCTGCACAACCAGTAAATTTGAACCGATCCCATTTAGGTTTTAACCTTTTAGGTGGTATTGCTTTGCGTTTTACTGTGACAAGTTTAGGTCTCTTTGAACGAGTAGACGTTGAAGGAAAATTTGCAAATAATGGCGACGTTGGAGGTGACTGATGATGCCGCTTCAAGTTACTAACTCGCGGTGAAGTTAATTGTGAGGGTGCAGCTAGTACAGATGGCGATGAAGGTGATGGTATCGGACACGAAGATCTGGTCTCAGTTGCTAATGGATTAGGCGATAAAATTGATGGCGAACAAGGATTAATCAATGGTGACTGAATTGAATGTTGACTGTATGCTTGTACTAAAGACTTTGAAGCGACTATTTCATTGACCTCAATATCGTCATCTGAGAGAAGATTTAGGTTTTCTATTGAAGATGGCAATGATGGAGGTGGCGAACTGCTATCAGAGTAAGGAAGGCGGGAGAAATATTGAACTTCGTCCTCAGAAGTATCATTTCGACCAAATCTGATTTTGCTCCCGGTTTTGGAACAAGAGCTACGACTTGCCGAGCTCTTCTTTGTTGTTGCGTGTTTAAGTGAGAAATTACCTGTAAAAAAATAATAATTTACATACATAATGACTACATTTTGGCCCCTTGGCTATAATCGATTTGGAAAACAAAACGAAATATTACATCTCTACAAATCTGGCAATGTCACATATTTGATACATAGCTAAAAATATGTAGAATGTTCGCTATCTAGCAATGTATCATATTTGCTACACTTGAAAAACAATGAAGATTACATGCACTAACAATTTATTTAGGTATTGGAAAATAGCGTTAGTAGTTAGAATATATAACAAGCTTTTTAAATTAGATTAGTTTTGAAAACAATTTTAACAAAATATAATAAATAATCTATAATCTTACTTTGCGATGCGTAGACGCATTCGATCGGTCCAGCATCTTGCGCTCTACTGACGATTTTAGTGTTGCAAGCACTTCAAAAGTTTTTATTTTTTGAGCATAAATATATTTTGTACCATATTAAATAATAAAAGTAAAAAAAAAACGTTAGATAAATTCTCGGGATTTTTTTAAAGTTGAATGTATCAAATTGTACACAGTACCAAGAATAGGGTTAACTCACCCAGCACGTCCACGCTCACGCTAGCAGGCTCCCCCTCTCCCCCCGCACTAGTGGCGCGACACGAGAAGTTGGTCCTGTGGTCCAAAGTGACCGGGTCTATGGTCCAGTTCTGGGATACAATGTCGCTTACTAGACGACCGCCGCGATGCCAACGGTATCTGAAAGTTTTTATTAGTCATATAATAAAAAATATAATTTTTAATACGTTTAATGTTACATCCTAAATGCGGCAAATTTTTAAGTAGGTAGTGTTTCGTGAAATATTCTGTAAGAAAAAAAGTATCCACAAAGTTACTATGTCTACTCTATTGACAATAAAAAAAGTTAATATTCTTTAAAAAAGTAAAAAACACGCATAACATTATTGTCACCGATCATTGATAAATGTTAAAAATTTGAATAAATTATGTCTGTTTAAAGTGGTTCAAAATTCAATGTAAAGGAGTCGGTTACATACAAACATACAGGTGAAGCTAATAAAAGCGTGTTAAAAAACTTCTAGAAAAAGCGACTGATATTTCTAATGCCTATGATATAATTGGTGATGGTTTAAAATTACCATTATTACGAAAACCCCTATATAACTTAGGGGTTACAAACCCTTGCTTATAAAATTTGATTTAAAGTAAATTACAACCATCCATGTAATATTTATTAGCTGTAAACAGTAATTTAACTGGCAAAACATAATTTTAAAATACAAAAAATAAGTAATGTCACCACAATATAGAGACAAAACTAGACAAAAAAACTTACTTTTATTCGATTGATATTTTTTTTTAATTGAGCTATATAGGCTCTATTTATATTTTAATCTCGACCAAAACCAGGAGAAACAACAAGTATAATAATTCTTCTTACCTATGAGCTTCAGGTCGACCCTTTTCTTCAATACTACAGCTAAGTACTAAAGATTTGCCTTTCACCACTCGCCATGGGGAATAAGTTAATTTCGCTGGACCGGGCGGATCTGAAATTTAAAAGGATAAAAATATCATTTATTTCAAGGAAATGTTATTATCTACATGTTACAGTCGAAAATAGTTGCCGGTTAGAATCACTTTTGACCAGCAATGATTTTTGACTGTAACATAGATGCATTTTTTCTCTGGGGGCGTCCACGTGAGGTGTTTTTTTTATTTATTTTTTTTTAACGATGATGATGAGATCTGACTAAACCTCCTCTCTCCCTAAAACAGGTCACGTTATTTATGGACGCCCCCCGACAGAGAAAACAGTCAAAACAGCTATTAAATTAAAGCATCTTTGAAGAAAGCTTTAAGCTTCAAGTTTACTTTTAACTTAGAGCTTCTTTGAAGAAAGCTTCAAGTTTACTTTTAACTTAGAGCTTCTTTGAAGAAAGCTTCAAGTTTACTTTTAACTTAGAGCTTCTTTGAAGAAAGCTTCAAGTTTACTTTTAACTTAGAGCTTCTTTGAAGAAAGCTTCAAGTTTACTTTTAACTTAGAGCTTCTTTGAAGAAAGCTTCAAGTTTACTTTTAACTTAAAGCTCCTTTGAAGAAAGCTTTAAGCTTCAAGTTTACTTTTAACGATATTTCAGTAGACATTAATTACTTGATCAAAGCAACCTATAAAATTTACTTTTCCCTTTTTCATAAAGAAATACAAAGATTCAAATGTCAGATTTTTTATTATTAATTCTAATACTTACAATTTACAACTAGTTCCGTATACTGGCTTTCATTGCCCCAGCCAGCGTAATTCTTGCCTTTACAAGAATAGTTGCCATGGAAACTCTTAGTTGTATCTTGTAGTAACAGCATCGATGGGTCCACTTCGTTGCAGAGGTTTTCTGGAATACACAAACACATAAAATTAATTGATAAATCATTATTAAAGAAACAATATAGTAATAATTTTAGAATAAATTTATTTTTAGGATACATTTTGCAACTTTTAAGATACAAAGAAAAGGAGAAAGAATTAAATTACGGTATTAGTTAAATATCGTGCAATCATACTAATATTATAAATGCGAAATTTTGTGAGGATGTGTATGTGTGTGTTTGTTACTCTTTTACGCAAATACTACTGAACAGATTACAATGAAATTGAGCACACATATAGGGAGTAACTTGGATTAACATAGGATAGGTTTTTTCCCGGAAATCCAACAGGAACGGGAACTGTGGGGTTTTTCTTTGAAAACGCGGGCGAAGCCGCGGGCGGAAAGCTAGTATTTTATAAAGTACTAGGTACGGTAGTACGGTTTCATCCGCATTCCTCCGCTCCTGTTGGTCTTAGCGTGATGAATATAGCCTAAAGCCTTCCTCGATGAATGGGCTATCTAACACCGAAATAATTTTTCTATACTACTTCTTACTACTTCTCACTACTAACTACTATTAACTACTCACCATCAGTCCCATTACACTCCGGTAGATGTTTCAGCAGCTCCCCATCCAAGTACCAAATAACTTCATCCAAAACAGCAGGGTTGCCGCTAACCACAGAACAAGTGAGGGTCACGTTGCGATGTTCCGTTTCAAGTATGGGGCTTTCGGGGCTCATTGTGAGTCGGACTTGGGGCTTAACTGGAATATTTAAAAATAATAGTTACTATAAATTTATAAAGAATAGAAAAAATTCGATCACGAGGCGGGACTCGAACCCGCATCCTTTCACGCCAATCCGGGGCGGATGCTTGACAAATTCAATAGAATAAATTCGATCGCTCTGGCGGATCACGAGTGGTTGAATCTGTACTTATATTTTAAGGAGGATTTTTTGGGTAAGTTTGTTTATTATAACTTAAAACAAATATTAATAAATTGATCTTTAAAAATATTTTACCATCATTACATCTGAGTATTATTAGGCTTCATTTTATAATTTTGTTACATTCTAATTATATTAATGTATGGATGTAAATTGTTAAGGATCAATCGAATTCTATGATAACAGTGATAAAGCTTTAAAAATAAACATTTACAGCCGTACAAATAAAAACTTGCTTATTCAAACCTTATGCAATGCATAGATATGATAAGAATAAATAAAGAATAAGGATGTCATAATTTCTTACAAATAAATTTGGAATAACGTCGATGTAACTATGCTCACGCTATGCAATAGGCGCGGAGCGGCAACGTAGCAATTCATTCACAAAATTATGAAAAACAATTCAAATTGTCTACGGTTAAACCTTGGTGCTGTCATTTTGACGCTCGTTTGACTTCGTCGAATTTGTTGTGAAGTTTCATTATACGATGTTCTGTTTATTTATTTTTTTAATATTTATTTGAAATAATTTAAATATATCATTAAATATGCAAGCAAATGAAAGAGAACCCTATCCAATATCCGGAGAAAAGAAGATAAACCCACCTTGAGATAGAGAGTTGCCAAATAACTGGTACTCAAAACATACAACTCCAAGCTTAGAAGATTTATATTTTCAACGAAAGCTTATATTATTGTGATAAGTTTAGAAATAAAAATAGTGTTTTATGTATGTATGGTTTGGCGCATGTCGTAAATAAATAAATCATTATAAATATCAAAAGGGTTTTTCATAATTTCGTATATTTTGACATTTCATACTAAATTTTCCATTTCAATAGATACGTAATGAAATTATTAATTTGCTTAACTTTTTCTACTTCTCGTATTACTCTCATTGCTATTATCTCAAATTTAGATTGAAAATAGGTTCTAAAACTTGTAAAACACAGCACAATGTACTAAAAAATACGTTATAACTCAGTTATGTCAGACTTATACTAGGGTGGTAGCCGGAATAAGGACGAAATAGCATTAGTATGAATACTTATTACGAAGTTATACTAGGTTTCATTTATTACGTGTTTATTTGTATGATTTTTCCTTATTCTTAGTTTATTCTTTTCATAAAATGTTATAACTCGTTTATTTGTACGGCTGTTAGTATTTTAATTTAATTTAATTGTCCACATTTAATTGTCCATGTCATCACCAGTTGCGTCAAGGATGATGAGACACGACGCTTTATAACAATTAGATGATGACTCACAGAGCACATTGACGCTGATCATCTCGCCCGTAGTCCCGTTGCCCACAACGTTAGCGAGCAGGCACGTGTAGTTGCCCATGTCATCACCATTTGCGTCGAGGATGATGAGCGCGTGTTGATCTGTCGTACCGCCTTGGTAGTGGCTTGTGTTTACGTTTAGACGATCACCGTTACGGTACCTGAAAATAGATAAATAAATACATAGGTCATACAATATTATAAAGGCGAACGTTTTTATGTTTGTTTGTTACCTCTACGCAAAACGTGCTGAACCAATTTTCATGAAATTTAGCACACAATTAGAAGGTAACATGGATTTAGCATGAAGACTAGTTTTTATTCCGTAAATCCCACAGGAACAGTTATTTTTAAAACGGGGGCGAAGCCACGGGCGGAAAGCTAGTATAATTTAAAATAGATATTATGCCGTCGTAAGATCGTAAAAATCGTTAGATAACTAACTCGGGGGATTGTAAACAGTCGAATTATTAGCATCACATTTATTTGCTTTGCTTGCAAATTAACGAATTCTTTTTCGTTAGACTATAATGCGAATATATCATGCAAATAATTTACATTTCCCAAAAGACTATTAAGGTGCAGTCGTAAGGTCGCAACTCGAAAGAGCTCTCATAATAATATCATACATCATCATCACTACATAGTATGTATAAAACAAAATCGCTTTCTCTGTCCCTATGTCCCTTTGTATGCTTAAATCTTTAAAACTACGCAATGGATTTTGATGCGGTTTTTTTAATAGATAGGGTGATTCAAGAGGAAGGTATTAGTATATAATTTATTAGGTTTTAGACAAAGCGGGCGAAGCCGCGGGCGGTAAGCTAGTACATAATACAACAGCAATAATTTGCTGAAATGTAATGCGTTAAACTGTAAGCATTAGGTATGTAATACGAATCATAATTAGTATTCCACAGACTACAATTTCACGAGATACATTATATTAAGACCTGCTGACTATAGAGGCAAGTTATTACCATTATTTTTCAAATTAATATCGAATCTATTCAAACTTCGCTGAAAAATAATAACGACATTAATAATAATGGCCAAACAGAAGATTTTGTTTAATCTTTTGAAACTCGGTTAAACAAAAACGAACAAAATCATGCCTTACCACAGCCGTAAAACTTGCTCACTTAAAGAGATTACGTATAAAATATTTCAAGATTAAAAGGCCTAATGCCACAAAAGTTAGTGCTTAAAACTTGCACCTTTATGACCTAACTTAACTTGGGCTTAACGTTGTTACATGTTACTTGTACTTCGCATGTTAAACTTTGTCCTATTAAGTGTACGGCCAAAAGATGACTAAAATTTTGAGCTAGATTTTGTGTTGTAAGTTAGATTGCTTAAATTTATGTTACACTAGCGTGTCCCGCGGTTTTCACTGGGCTAATTTGTGAAAAACCAGTACCCTGTGTTTAACACTGAGTCTTCAACTATATTCATTCGAAAGTTTATAAATAAATGGAGTGGTTAAGCCGTGAAAAGCCTCAGACAGAAATACTTGCATTAGATACTGGATTCGATTCAAATATTACAGGAAATATGTATAATTATATTATATCAAAGAAATATTTGAAGATAATAATTAATAACTTACTTATATTTTTGCTCATAAATCGACAATATAAAAATGAAACCCGTTTCGCATTGTCACGGCATCACGTGTGTACGGCTGAACCGATTTCGATAATTCTTTTATTATTATATTCCTTGAAGTACGAGGATAGTTCTTATGTAGGGAAAACGTAAATATGTACCACGGGCGATGCCGGGGCGGGTCGCTAGTTAATTATAATTTAATAGCTCCAGTCGACGAAAGAAATAAGGTTAGTTAATATTACACTTAAAATAATAGTACTTATCCCATTTATTATATGATTGTGATAGTCTAGTATTCATTAGGATGTAACATAACCCAACATTAAATAATATGATTGCCCCTAATTATCTCTATAGCTTTTTACATACAAATATCAATCATAAAGTAATCAAATTAAATACATACCATATAACATCAGTTAGAGATGATGGATTGCTCTCATATTCGCTTTTTAATAATATCTTCGTGCCTTCCACGACCGTAATGTTAGCGGGGCCCACGTGGACTATGGGAGGATCTGGAATATTATAATTATTGTGTTATTTTCATATACATAATATAGACTGAATTAACGCTGTGTTTTTATTAACACGTAGAACGATTAAGTACCTACTTATACATATAGAATAGCAAACACGCACACGCATTTATTCATAGTTTGAGGAGACCGTAGATTTGCGTACCTAATTGATAAAAATTTCAGCTTGATACCTCCACGCATTCCTGAAAAAAGGGTCTTGACAGACAGACAAACTTTCAAATTATTAAGGATATTTTTTTATATTACGTAACTACCTAATAATAAATTTTTTGTTTTGTATTCGTCTATCTTTGTTATAAGATGTTGCTTCTTGCGTTGAAGATAGGAAAGCGCTTGACAATCTCGTCTGATGTAAAGCTAAGATGTGGTCTAAGATGGTTCCTTACGGTAGGTACCGATTCACTCTACGATTGATGCTGCGCTCATCATTCATCATCATTTCAGCCTTTCAGGACGTCCACTGCAGGACATAGACCTTCCCCAAAGATTTTCATAACGACCGATCACCAGCGGCCGATGCTGCGCTATGTTATGACAATTCTCCAACTCCCCGGTACGATGTATGAGCTGATGATCGTTGTTACACACACGCACACACTTACTCTCTCCCACACACACATTTTATAGTAATTCTACTTACACCAAACCTCCAATTCCCGTGTAGCATGTATGGGATGATCGTTATTATCTCGCATAGCATCGTTCACAGCCTTGCAAATAAACTTGCGGCCGTTTTCAAAGCGAGTCGCTTCGAAGGTTAGGTTCGATGTCGTTTCGAATGTTGTGTCGCTCTGGAAAAAGAAAAATGAAATAAAATAAATAACAGAGGAAAACTTTATTTTATTGCTTGCAATGATTGATATAGCTATTAAAAAAATATTGCTTATTTTTAAGCTCTTTCAACTACCTATGCGGCTAGTGATCGGTAGGTATGCAAGCAGAACATATTAGTAGATTTTTTAATAGATCATAAAAACAAAATCCATGCGGTTTCAGATGCAAAAGAGAGCGACAATGATCGCTCTTATTACTAAAAAATCTTTATTGACTATAAAGTAATTTAATTGAATGATTTGAAGATCAAAAAACTCACCGATTCTACCTCTCGTTGCTGCGTTACATGAAACAAAAAGAAAGTTCATTAGACAATTAATAGCTCATGTATCTATTAACCAACTATAACAGACCATTAATTAAGTGCCTAGTCTTATAAATAAACGGTTGATTAAGTTTACACCACATACGATTTTAGAATCACAGCATCATAAAAAATGTTGCAATTTAACATACAAAGTCGCGGACTCAACTCAACACAAGTATATAAATAGTAGATATAATACAAAGATGCAGAATACTTTTAACGCCGTCTCGACGTTATACAAGTGAAGTGCCGCAAAAAATCTCAAAAATGTTTTCTGAAATCCTTTTTGTCCTTGCTCCAACTTTGCAAAGTTCATGGGAGTACGGAGAAATAAAAAGCGTAGTGCGTAATGGAGGGTGTAGGTTCCGTAGTTTTAATTTACTTTTTTGAATATGAATAATACATATATATACCTATGCTTCGTTACTTATTAAGTTCGACATAGATACATACCTACATTAAATAATTAATGTAAATATAAAAAATTTAGGATTTAAATAATACCAATAAAAACATCCCATTTTAACAATATAATATAAATGAATTTTTCTGTATCCAACACACGTAGAAAATAAAGCAAAGATTTTATCGAATAGATAACAAAGATGCACTTATTAAATGAAGTCGGTTAAATATGAAAACTTTTGTCGCAAAATAAGCCAATTATACCAGCTTCAGGTAAATACAACGCTGTGACAATCACAAAATGATTTTCACACTTTTAAATAATTAAAAAACCTTATAAATTTACCACGGAACCCTAAAAAAGATTTCTCAAACTTCCCATTAACAATTTAAACGTTAAAATCAGAGCTGCGTTAGCGAATGCGTAATTTCAAGTTAAAGATGTATTTAATAAAAAGTAACATGGTTTGCGCACTTGAGAATAAAACTTTATAAAGCTTTCGAATGCGAGGGTATTTTGAGAAAAGCAGGGACGTAATTAATGAGGCTTTGACGGGCTTTCATAGCCATTTTATACAATAATATTGAATCTGTATGTTACTTTCAACTCTCAGTAAGTAAATAATTAAAATTTTGAACCTGTATGTTACTTTTAACTCTAATTAAAGTAAATAAAATCAAAATTGAGTTAGTTGTTTTAAATATTACACGACTAACGGTTTATAATGTAACTTTTGTTGCAGTTATCATATTTAATTAACAAATATTTGTGTCCACAAATATTTGATGTAGCTTATATGCACATCGTGGAAAATGTTGCGGACGAATCCTAGAGTACCTATTGATACTCGGCAATATGATAAACTAGCTTTCCGCCCGCGGCTTCGCCCGCGTTTTCAAAGAAAAACTCGCATAGTTCCCGTACCCGTGAGATTTCCAGGATAAAACCTATCCTATGTGTTAATCTAAGTTACTCTCTATATGTATGCTAAATTTCATTGTAATCGGTTCAGTAGTATTTGCGTGAAAGAGTAACCAAACACACACACACATCCTCACAAACTTTCGCATTTAAAATATTAGTAGAATGGATAATGTATCTCCGTAAAACTAATTTAACGATATAAGAAAATCTTATTTTTAAACGCGATTACATTAGCATCATAAGAAAACAATAATTAAACAAAGTCAATTACAATAAACAAGAGACAATTAGAGGACAAAAGAATAAATAACAATGACTCGGGTTCGAAGACACGTAAGTCGTAACTTAATTAACTTAGTACAGAACCTAAGTAAACCTAATAGAAATTAAGTTTTCGCTAAGTTAATTTTTTAAATCTAACTTGATGAAAGCGGACTAGGTATAGTTATTTACGAATAAGAGTAGAAGTATCTTTATACAAATATCACAAATACGAAATATTTTTCGATCAGGGCTTAAATATATATATATACTGAAAAGCCGTATATTTCCCAAAAATTCTGACAATCTTATCTCATTTTTTTTTACTTCTTAATCTCGGATATAATAATGATCTTAATTAAATTCAAGCAAAACCAGGTCGTAAAGCCAGTCTAGATAAAATTATAGGCTCTAAAAAGCTACACTGCAAATCCGTCCCAAAGCAACCGAGGAAAACATTTACGACTTGAATGTACCTTAAATGCAGCCTACTAGAGTAATCGGATTAAGTGCTAGTGATGTGCTGAGTGCTTATCGATAATTTAATTCGTCTGCACGTGATATTTTATGCAGGATAGTGGCGGTTTATGGACCGATGATGAGAGGTGTGTGTAGTAACAAATTAGAATATTCGACAGAAAATCAGTAACGCGCGAGAAATCTAGTTTGGATGATAATTAGCAACTGTAGTATAATTTGTAGATATTAATTCTAAGTTTGAAACATTTCGCTTTATTTAAAAATACACTATATTATATACACATCTTATTACTATTTCCATTTATATTTAATAGCACGTTGTATTTAAAGCTTTAATTTAGGCTTTCTGAAGCTTTTGACGTGATGATTTAATCTACCTACTATAATAATAATTTATTTATTAATAGAACATCAGAGGTCCACTTGTAAGTATTATTTCTTAATTACTATGTTAGTTTACATTGTTTTTATACAGTTTACATTTACATTAATTTAGATATTATCATTATTGAATATTTTACCATTTATAATTAGTCATTTTATTTTTATTAATATAAGATGTGTGTACTTGCTCACAATGGTGCAAGTACGCACAATCGAATCTGTCTGCAATCATTTTAAGAGCGCTATTGGTACTGCCCCACACCCGGCGCACCAGAGATGTACATCTCTTCCGTATTATACTATAAAAGCAATCTACCCGAGCTTCAGCAAACATCCCTGATGTGCTACAGTGGCGAGGCAGCCCCATCAGCGCTCTGAATGCGTTGTTATATTGAATACGCAGAGCATAGTATGCCCGACAACCATAGTTATACCAGAGGCTGCACGTGTAGAAATTAGTTCAATATGCTCTGAATAGTGTTAATTTCACTTCAGTGGAACAACGAGCAAACCTCCTGGCCACCATGTTCGCACGGACCGACAACGCTCTACGCTCCCTCTCTATGTCAGCATTATCCTTCAAGTCGGATGTCAGTATATGGCCTAGATATTTATATTCATTGACTCTTTTTAAAACAAGCCCATTCAGGGTGATTGGAGGCATTGACCGGGGTGATTTCCCGCCTGCCTCGAAAACCATAACCTCACTACAATTATAAATATTACGGATAAATATTTTCAGCACAATATTCAATTTAACTCATCGAAATCCAATTCCCGCACTAGTGCTTTCGAAGCAGAGCCAGCAAAACTTCGTCCAATGAAATAGCATCAATTAATTCTTTAAATTGTTGAAAAGAACTGAATGAGAATTAAACCTGTTAGCGAGTTTGACATTTCATTGTGAAAGTTCAGCTCGCTATTATCGTTCGCGTATATAAAACTTGAAGTATTAATTAATTTATCGATAAGTGGTTCGAACAACACTATGTCTTAAGCGATTACGCAGTTTACGTGCTAAGACGATGTTTAAAAGCTGATATCACAACGTTATATTACGATTTAAGTAATAAATTAACAAAATGGAATAAATTTAATATTAAACTTGAGACTTATAATATACGGTTGCTCGACTGCTTAATATTGTGTAATGTTTCATGGTGTGTAGGTACAGAGGTATGTGAGTGTATATGTTTCTTTTATAATCCATATTAATATTATAAATGCGAAAGTAACTCTGTCTGTCTGTCTGTTACTCAATCACGCCTAAACTACTAAACCAATTTGCATGAAATTTGGATGGAGTATTTTGATACCCGAGAAAGGACATAGGCTACTTTTTATCCCGGGAAAATGACGCAATCCCGGAAATCCCACGGGAACGGGAACTATGCGGGTTTTTCTTTGACTGCGCGGGCGAAGCCGCGGGCGGAAACCTAGTATACATATAAACTTCTAAACGTTTTGGATAGGATACGAAAGACTATGAAAAACTTCATTCGCATCATCTGAAGGTTATGTTTTTCGAGTGTAGATATGTATGTATATTTAAATGTGTTTGTTGTCTTATTAACTAAACTAAATTTAGTATAAAAAAATGAATGACGAGATTTTTAAGTTATTTAATGTATCGGATAACAAAGCATTGACGATAACAATGATTAAAATATTTTAAGTTAACAACTGTTTTCTATTCCTTTATAAATATACTTATTTAATACTAGCTTTCCACCCGCGGCATCGCCCGCGCAGTCAAAGAAAAACCCGCATAGTTCCCGTTCCCGTGGGATTTCCGGGATAAAACCTATCCTATGTCCTTTCTCGGGTATCAAAATATCTCTATACCAAATTTCATGCAAATTGGTTCAGTAGTTAAGGCGTGATTGAGTAACAGACAGACAGACAGAGTTACTTTCGCATTTATAATATTAGTATGGATTTATTACTGCGTTAAATTATAAAAAGAAATGTTTGACGAAAAAGAAAATTACGTAGCAAGATTAAGCCGAAGTACAAAAGAAAAACTAAGCAATAAAGAAAATTAAACGTGAAGCCGCCTTTAAACTGTTCTCATGGAGGAATAAAACACTTTGGCAATATTCGTGGGTGTAGTGCTGGCCGTGATAATTGGGATGCTTTAATAAATTAATCCCTACTCTATATTATAAATGCGACGCTGTGCGTCTCTTCTTTACGCCACCACTGAACCGAATTGAATGAAAATTGGCATAGTTTGTGTGACCTCGGCACTAGGTCAAATATGCGGATATATCTACTACCTTGTATACGTTATAGCTCTGATTTAAAACTAGCTTATAACCTACAGCTTCGCTAACGCAACTGATAGAAGAAAGCAATAAGACGTTTTACCGCGGTACTAAACCGCCTACCTATGCAACTTTCTAGTCTTACAAAAATCGTATCATAATCACTTCGTTGCAATAAAAACAATTACAGTAAAAACAACTTACAAAAAATTAAGAATTTATCGATTTTCATGTCACGCACTGTATCTATTCTCGTAACGAATTAAAATCAATTAATTATGTACGCTGTTAACAGTTCAGCGGGGAAGACTTTTATGAATTTACATCGCTTCAGCGCTACTTAGATATCTTTAAATAATTATAGAACAGCTGTTGAAGTGCTTTATGGTTAAAAATTTTCTATAGAAAAATGACCAATGAAATAAGAATATTAAAAAGCGAATTTTTATATATTTTTTCGTTAAAATCGTTTTCATAATTAAGGTTTAAATCAAAAAAACGGGATAAATAATAAAATCGACCTAGTCCCACAATGGCTTGTGTTGTGGCCTGTGGGGTACTAGGCGACGATAAATATAATATTTAATATTTAATAAATACATATATAGATAATAACACCCAGACCCAAGAACAAATAATTGATTACATCACACAAATATTTGCCCTGACCGGGGATCGAACCCGGGACTGTCGGCTCAGGAGGTAGTTACTTTTACCACTGCGCCAACCGCGTCGTCATGGGGATGGAAAAATAATGTTCTAAAAGTCTAAAAATAATTAATATGACATCTACTAAAACTGGTTTGACTATTTCAATAATATTCCTAATATTTTGAGTTCGATTCTGCGAAATGTTCTAGCTTGTAAATCTTCTTCTTAGTTTATACTAAAAACAGAATCTACATGGAAATAGTTGTTATACCTACTTGTTGTTTTGTACTTATTGTCTTCTGTTAAAAATAATAACTTTTATAATTGAAAAACTAAGAGCAGTTCGTCGAGCGTTAATTATTTTTGCTTGAAGAGCGATTAATCAAGTTAAATAAATATAACCTAAGATATTCAGATCTAGATCACAACAGAGTAGCGCAATACTTTATTTTTATAATAAAAACTAGCTTTTCGCCCGCGGCTTCGCCCGTGTTTTCAGAGAAAACCCGTTCCCGTAGGATTTCCGGGATAAAACCTATCCTATGTCCTTTCTCGGGTATCAAAATATATCTATATCTACCAAATTTCATGCAAATTGGTTCAGTAGTTCAGGCGTGATTGAGTAACAGACAAACAGACAGAGTTACTTTCGCATTTATAATATTAGTATGGATGTTTGTACATTGTCAGTACATTTTAAATTATAAAAAATACTAGCTTCCGCCCGCGGCTTCGCCCGCGTAGGTTTTGATAAAAGGTAAGGCCTATGTTCTTTCTCAGGGTCTAAAGATTGTCTGTGCCAAATTTCATCAAAATCGATTGAGAGGTTTTAGGCTTTAGCGGGAAAGCGTAACAAACAGACAGACAGAGTTACTTTCGCATTTATGGTTCTACTTAATTCCGGTAGTAAACTATCAATTCTATCTATAATCATTTAGCCGTAACTGACACATTTAAACACAGATTTATTATTTTAAATTCCCGTAGCAGTAAATTTATTTACTCTATATTTCTTTTAATCACGAAAGATTACAGAAATATTTTTACTTGTGCAATTAAAAATATTTAATTGGAGCTTGGAGTTGCTTTACGATCATTATGAATAATGAGCGAAGCCGGGTGAGAGGCGAGTCTATAGAAAGCTTGTAATCGTCATAAAAATATTAAGGGCAATTTTGTAAGTATACAAGTCAAGTCTGGGTAATATAGGGTTCAAAGGTTATTAATTATATAGGACTAGGTTTCCGCCCGCGGCTTCGCCCGCGCAGTCAAAGAAAAACCCGCATAGTTCCCGTTCCCGTGGGATTTCCGGGATTACGTCATTTTCCCGGGATAAAAAGTAGCCTATGTCCTTTCTCGGGTATCAAAATATCTCCATACCAAATTTCATGAAAATTGGTTCAGTAGTTTAGGCGTGATTGAGTAACAGACAGAGTTACTTTCGCATTTATAATAGTAATAATGTATTTATTATTATGTTTTAATTTTTTTTTATTTAATTATTCAGGTATCTTTAATGAGTGTATTATGGTGGACCATTCTATATATTTATTATCGAAAAAATAGATTTTTTATAGGTACTTATTTCAATACATGATACTTATTTTACGGCAAGGATGCATTATAAGCCAGTTGAGACCCCTCGTACTTATTATATTTTTTATATGTGACTAGCTTTCCGCCCGCGGCTTCGCCCGCTTGGTCTAAAACATAATAAATTATATCCTAAAACCTTGCCTCCTATTCCTCTTGAATCACTCTATCTATTAAAAAAAACCGCATCAAAATCCGTTGCGTATTTTTAAAGATTTAAGCATACATAGGGACATAGGGACAGAGAAAGCGACTTTGTTTTATACTATGTGAAGTGATTTAATAAAAATAATACTTAACACGAAGTTTTCTAACTTGCACCTATACTATAGCCAGTCAGTATTTCCACCAAAATAAATTCATCAAGATACAAACATACAGTCACGCACAATTCGTTACAAATTTAAGACTAGTCTACGTTTTTATATCACCTCCTCCTTTCTTAACAAATATAATATATCAAGTATTCAATATCGAACCTCAAGTTGCCAATAAAAAACCTCTTCCTAAATCTATCACTGACTTGACGTAATGAAAAATTGCAAGCCAATACATTACGGGCACGTGGGTATAAAGATAATTGATGCCTCTAATGAGCTCAATATGTGATTTATTGGAGTCATTAATAATATGTGCTAATTGCCATGTGCGAGGTATGAATAAAACGCTTAGGGTCTGTTTTAATTGAGTATATCTTCACAAATAATCTACACTAATATTATAAAGAGGAAAACTTTGTTTGGTTGTAATGAACAGGCTCATAAACTACTGTACCGATTTTAAAAATTCTTTCACCATTCGAAAGCTACATTATCCACGAGTAATATAGGATAGGTTTTATCCCGGAAATTCCACGAACGGAAAGGAACGGGAACTATGCGAGTTTTTCTTTATAACCGCGGGCAGAGCCGCCGGCGGAAAGCTAGTATAATATAAACTGTTACATAATCTTTAGTCCGGGAAGATATAGAAAAATATGTATTACTTCTGTGATTTTTTTTTTAATTTTAAATGAAATATTTTTTATTAAAAAACAATTAAATCGCCATAATCTATATTAATTAATATTTCTGGCTTTTCGATCAATTTATTACGAGCATTGTAATAAAAATACTTCGTGTAAGTTACATACCTTTTATCCTTTTTCCTAGAATTTTAACATATTGCTTTTGAAATAATAATTTAATTAAAAAGGCTTAAATCGATATTAAAATGCATCATGCGTATTCCTAAGTCTATAAAATATTGTAATCGTTTTATGTTAATGTACCACAATAATAGGTATATTAGTAATAAATTTAATAAAGTATATAATAATAGACACATCCAGCAACCCTACATCTTCGTTTTAACCTAAATTCAATTTCCCTTGTGGTGTATTTTAATTAAAGACGTCACACCGTCAGGTATTGGTTAATTCAGATAATATTACACGACATATTGTGTGGAAATTTCTCATTAAGTATTTTAATGAGGGTACTATTTCAATGCTTAGAGATGATATAACATTGTGTTTGTAACCAGACTCTGAACTGGACCAAATTTTAAGGTTGTTTGGTAGGGATGAAAATAGATTCTATATTTATCACAATACTAGCGGTCCGCCCCGGCTTCGCCCGTGGTACATATTTATGTTTTCTCTGCATAAGAACCATCCTGGTACTTCAAGGAATATAATAAAAAAAGAATTATCGAAATCGGTCCACCCGTTCTCGAGTTATGCGCTTACCAACACATTTTGCGATTCATTTTTATATTATAGACTAGCGGTCCGCCCCGGCTTCGCCCGTGGTACATGTTTACGTTTTCTCTACATAAGAACCATCCTCGTACTTCAAGGAATATAATAAAAAAAGAATTATCGAAATCGGTCCACCCGTTCTCGAGTTATGCGCTTACCAACACATTTTGCGATTCATTTTTATATATAAGATTTATTGTAAGGGTGTGAAACATGCGCTGGGAAAGCTAGGTTTAAAAACGTAAATATTTTTCACATCATGTGCATTATATGTATATTGTATATATATAAAAATGAAGCATACCACATCGTATGTATATCTTAATAGCGAAGCATAGCGTCTTAATCAATACTGTAGCGAATACGAAACGAAAGTAGGCAATATTGTAGGTATATGCAAAAGTCTGTATGTATGTCAATTACACTTTCATGGTAAACCACTACACCGATTTAGATGAAATTTGGAAAGGGAAAATTAGGATGAAAATGTTTGCCCGTGATTTCTTTCGCAAGAAGACATCGCTATCACATTTACACGAATTAAAAGTTTTTTGACGTGACTCGTTCGCTCTGAGGCGTTCCATGTAAGGCTGGAAGTGCAAGCGAGAGCGCGGAACGAGCGACAAAGAAGCACAATCGGACGTTGTCACGTTCAACTATCGTCAGTAAACCGACTTTACAGACAACCAATTTTTTTCAAAAATCAACCTCATATTGTTAAAATTGAGAACGTAAGCTTTGCTTCGCATACTTTGGTTAAAAAAACTATATCACAGACGATAAGCAATAAAACAAATTGAATCACACCATTACAGTTGGTTAAAGATAAAATCTTACGTTATAAGAACGGCAGCATTTGCTGATATTCAGCGAAATGTGAAACACTTCAGCGTTATTACAGCAAAAACTGAGAACGGGTAATTCCGGGTACCGTCTAAATCTAACAAAAACTCCTTGGCGCAAGGAAGGATTACCAGATATTTATGGCGTCATCTGAATTAAATTTAGAGTAAAATAGAGTGTGGTTATAATAAAAATTTACATTTGCTGTTTCTTTTCAAACTGATTACCGGTGGTTACTATTTGTTGTATTTGTTGTTTGAAAATCTGTACATGACAAAAATGTGTTTTTTTATTTAAATAAACAAAATACCGAAAAAAATCGAATATCTTATGTTTTACGCCAGATTTGTGAACACAAAAGAAATAAATTATGTGTAAGAATGAAACACGATTCACAGCTGAGAAATGTCGTCAATTAAAATAATTACACAAAAGTTTGTCTAGTACGTATAGGTACAGGCATGAGTAGTGATGTGCCGTGCTCGATGGAATTCAAGGTTATTGTCGATATGTGCTAAAATATTATATAATCGAGAAGACGGCACATAGTTCGATATTTAAATATTATTCGTAATAGATGTTAGAATTGTTTAATTTAATCCTTGTTAGATTCGTTTTATGTTATAAAATAATTAAACACAGTGATTCGCATCGTTTAAATGTTTTCTGTTGCCTATCAATCAACATTAAACAGAATGTAGTCTGCTACTTGATGCTATTTTATTTAACATCACGTCGTTCTGCACAAGAATAAGCTAGATTAAGATATAACCAATATACAAGAAGGAGTAGCTATATCATTCAATAAAAGCTTAATGTCTTCGATTTTAAACAAACTCAAGTCAAACAAGACACTAATAAAATTATAACATTCATTTTATCGATACATACACATCACTACGGCTAATTCGATCCTACCGTGCGGCAAAGAGGCTCTCCTTTACGTTAGCCAAGTTTTTTCAAAGGAATGCAAACTTTCTGAAACTTGTTGGGCTTTGAATATTTTCGCTCTTAAGATATAGATGTGAGATTACGTAGATTGCGTTATGTTTAGCATTCAAGTAGGTAGCATTCATTTAACTTGGAATTTGCGATTGAAATACCTAGATAAATAATACCTATATCTAAATGATTTAAAAAAATAGTGATTTTCTGAGACACAGGTAATAACCTAGTTCAGAAGACAGAGCGAAATAGTGAACCGAATATGTAAAATTTGCTAATAAATATTATTTTTTTATTTTTATTTTAGTGATAGTTATACCAAAGTATGCCAGATTTTTACTCGACTGCATGAAAATGAGTAATGTTTTAGATTGTATTCACAAAGTACGGTCTATAAAATATGTTTGTATTTCTTTGTGTACTTGCTGTAGCGTAAACAGCTATGGATTTTATCATAAAATCTCGTGAGACTCGTTTTGTATATGAAAAATAAAATCCTTGATAAAATTACGTGCTTATGAAAAAAAAATGATTGATAACTTTATACCTAGGTGTTTAATGTTTATACCTAGGTAGTTTTTCTACATTTTTTCTATAAACGGTAAACCTATGGAGCAAGAAATCAAAGAAAAGATCACTTTTCATGAACCTACTTGTACTACTCCGTTTCTATCGTAACAATAAATATTATAGAATACAATTAATGTTATTAGTACTTAGCTAGGTATAACATATCAATTATAGCACATGTTACATTTTTTCTGTTAATTTGTTTCGCTAGGTCAATGATACTAAGATTCACATCCCAATTTTCCCGCCTATTCTAATGGACACAGTAAACATGATTAATTTTTCATATGTACCTACGTAGTTACGAATACGGTATCTAAACAGACTCAATATTTTATTAACCTGAAAATACTTCCTACTCATTGCTATATTATATGTGTTCAGTCATGGTTCAGTCGTTTTAAAAATTTATATAAGCGAGAGAGAGTTACCTTTATCTAATAATAATAATAAAATGATATTAATTACTCACAATAATTCATTATCGATGAAAATATAATCTCTTCAATTCTACACGAATTTAAACTTCTGGATAAACAAATTTTAAATTCCCACCAATATTCATTCTTCACATTGCACATTGTACATTTCACATAGGTACTAAATAACTAATGCTTCATCAATAACTTGAATAACAGCCATAAAACAAAACAATTACTAACGTAACACTATTCGCATTGGCGCCAAAAACTAGACTAAATTCTTTTGAAATAAAAACACAAAATATGACAAAAGCGCGGGCGCCGGGCGTCGCCGCCTAGAGACTAGAGTCTAGACCTCGGTCTAGACTGTCGCTTTGTCTCTTTCCCGCTATAGTGTCTCTTTCCCTCGCTTCCCGTTATACGCTCTCGAAATTTTCAAATCTTTTTGTGTATTGTATTGAAATGTAAACAATATTGTTTCATAATTAAAACCTAAAAATATAAACCTTTGTTAATAATTAATTTATGGCTTGAATGAAAAACATAATGTGGTTTTGTTGTTCAGTAAGTGTCAAAATATTTAGTTAATTTTTTAATTGCTTAGGAAAAATTTTAAAGAAATCACGATAAGTTCGAAATTTGAATATTGTCTTGATCATTTTTTTTTTTATTATTTGAAGATTACAAATAAAAAGGTTTTAAACTAAAACTATTGTAGGCTTATTGTAGGTATTATCGATACCGCTCTTCAGTAAGATATTATTCTCTTATATATAAAAATGAATCGCAAAATGTGTTGGTAAGCGCATAACTCGAGAACGGCTGAACCGATTTCGATAATTATTTTTTTATTATATTCCTTGAAGTACGAGGATGGTTTTTAAGTAGAGAAAACGTAAATATGTACCACGGGCGAAGCCGGGGCGGACCGCTAGTTTTTAATAAAAATGTTTAAGTAAATGGATTCCGCCGACTAATGTCCAAACGGTAAATCTAATACATCTAACTAATTTAAAGTTATTTCCTTGAAAATAATGAGCCCATGTAAAATTCACAAAGGCCGCACAAAAGATGTAAAATAAAAAGAGAGATTCATCATTCAAGTATTTTTTTGTTAAACGCAGTTGACATTGAAGGATGACTGGATAAATTTCCTTTTAGGGTTCTTTCTAACGAGTCTGGAACCTTTCAAGGTCATTAAGCATTATTTATATATCTATTCAGATTACATAATATAATATAAATACTTACTACGTGTATATTAAATGAATCTCATACCAACGCTGAGTTCCTAAATGCATGTACCTACCTAGTGTAGCAAAGCTTATATTATTTTCTCTTGGTCTTGATTGTGCATTTTATTTAATTTTATAAAAAAAAATGTGAGCCGTCATGGGACGCCTGGCAGATGTGAAACATCGTTCGGTTTACAAGTGAGCCTATAGATGTGTATAGCGTGGCGACCCGTCGCCATGGCAAGCGTCGCCACGTCAACAATTCGGTTTACAAGTGAGCCTAATATAGATGTTTCACATCAAAAGGTTTTAAAAATGAGAAAAGTAGATAAAGACATAATATTTTAAGCTAAAGCCATCAGATTATTCTGTGCCAAAGCATCGAATTGGGCAAAGAAACATACATAATATATTCGACAGCGGCGGCCTTAGGTGGTGGCGAACAGGGCAATCGCCCGGGGCCTCGCTCTTTCAGGGGCCTCGCGCAACAACCCACCCAAGCGAATTAAAAAAAACAGTTGTGACAGTTGCGTCTGCTGAAAGGAGTTTTTCGAGGCTTAAAATTATTAAAACATATTTGAGGAATTCGATGACACAAGATCGGCTTTCAGCCCTTGCTAATCTTTCAATCGAAAATGACGTAGCTCATTCGTTGGATTATTGTGCTTTAATTAAAGATTTTAGCCTTAGGAAAAGCCGCAAACATCAATTTTAAAATTTATCATCTCTGTATTTGTTAATTTGGTAAATCTTTCTATGTATAAATATACAAAAAAAAATTTAAAATTCAAATTTTATTCATTTGTATAACTTTATCATTTCTCCTCAAACATAACAAATACGAAGAGCAAAGGGCCTCGCAAAGGGCCTGCCGCCCGGAGCCTCGCAATGGGTAAGGCCGCCGCTGATATTCGATTATCTTCTTGATTATTTTTCGCTACCATTCCTTAACCGTGGCGAAATTAAATCTATTTTCTATTTATTCTTTTAATTATACGTAACGTTATCAAACATTTGATTACACAACGTTAACCGCCCATAATTTTGGGTCCAAAACATTAATTTTCATTTAACTTTCAAGATTTTAATAAGAATTCCGGTGCTGTTATCTGCGAACTTAATTCGATCGTAAATTCCCAACTCTGGCTCTGATAACGAGAATAAAGTGTAATTTTTTAAATTAATTTTCATTAACTATGGATATAAAGTATTAAAGCATGAATTTTGTTTTACATTGCACTTATGGATAGTTTGTAGTGTGTAAAGATATAAAATAATTGAGTATTTTTAGTCTGTGGTACTATGTTCTTTTTTATCTATGGTCAGTGGAAATAAAAGAAGTCTTCAGCTGTCATTAGAAATGGAATAACAAAATTTTCGTTCATTCTTTTTTCAATTTTTTAAGCGGGATATTTTTGTTACTACTGCGCAGTCGTAATATGTTGGTAAGTGTATAAAAGTAGTTCGTGCATGTGTGTTTTTCAACACAAAGTTTAAATTCTTACTCATATAATATTATATCGGTGTTGGTCGGATGTCAGTAGTTCTTTCTCGAATAGAAAACAATTTTAACGTTATAGTTTTTTTCTGTTATTCCGAGTGAAACCGGGGCGAATAGCTAGTAATAACAATACAATTCACGAAGAAACAAAAGAATTGGAAACGGTTTTAATTTTTACCAAACACAGTAAAAGTTTAACCGGCTCGAAGTAGGTAAGAAAGTGTAAGGTTTTCGTTTGTGAACTTTATTGAATTTGACTTATTGGAGTCGGCGGTGCTGACGGCTAGCGGTAAATGGAACAGAGAAAACTGTGGAGCGGTCTTAATTTCAATTTGAAGTATTTGCTTTTGTTCAGTTTTATAAGAAGTTTGAAAGGCGTTTCATGGATATTGTTTTAGGTATTTCAGTTTTATTAATACCTAGGTTAAGTCTAGTATAGTATTTAATATGTAAATCATAAAGACATTAAACTAAAAGCTGATCTTTCTAACGCATTCTGATATAAAAAAAACACAACATAGCGTATAACCTTTCTCAAAACAGTTTTTCAATTCGTATCAATAGATTTTGAGATGCGCTTGTACAAACAAACAAATCTTAATACTGACTATTCATATTTCAATAATCCAATACAGACTTCCATGTCTTTTATTCACGAACAGGGAAATGCTTACGTCACAATTAAACTTTAACAACAAAGCAACTGATTGTTGTTTAACGAGAAAGCGAGGGCTTTTACATTTAAACGTACATTTTCCTTAATTGTTATTCATATACATTATAAGTATTTGTATATGCAATCGTTTTAATTATAAGAATGAATGTATGTATGTTTATCTATCTGTTTTTAAAGCGTTTAATTGTTTTGAATGAAGTTTAAGACTTGAGAAACATTTCTGTTTTAGTTTTATACCCGAGTACGGCGAAGCATTACTACTATTTCACATTTTGCGTTTTATACGAATGTCTGACGTAGGTAGTAAATATTTGCTAATCTGTGGTATTACTAAAAATACTCAATTAAGCATAATACATTAAGCGAGCGTCCTTAAACTGCGAAATCATACAATTTGCCTGCACAATATTTTCTATTCCATCTTCAATGAAGATATACAATTTGCCTACGCAATATTTTCTACTCCATTAATTTTCAAATTAAAAAATAACCAAACGTCCGCTCCATAGTTTTATTGTTAACAGCAGGTGAGGTTCTGCCGTACTCCGGGCAGCGCTTGAAATTACCAGAAATATATCTTTATATAGCTTGTAAAATCTAGACTCGAACTAAATTTTATTTAGTACCAAAGTCTGGATATAAAGTCCTTTTATGGGATTGGATTTACTAAGTAACGTTTTGCTGTATTTCCTAGGAATAGTTAGAGTCAAACTGGTTGATGAATTGTGTCTTAAAGTAGACAGATTTTGATGGGATTTCAGATAAGTGACGTTTTATGAAGTAACTTTAATATACGAAAATAAGTTGCTATGAAAATTAGTACTTATAACCTATTTTTATTGTAGATAGGAAACGGCTTGACCACAATCTCGCCTGATGTAAAGCTAAAATGTGGTCTGTGTGTGCCGTGTGGTTACGAAAAATATGAAACGTTGCATTGAATAATATTATATAAACCGATTAGGTATTTATTAAGAAGTTATATCGAACTTTAGTAAAATTGCAAAAAGTATACTTAACGGACGTAAAACTGGACTTATTAATTAAAAAACGTTATTTAATTCCTTCAAATTTACGTTACCTGCTTAATGGATTTAAAACTGGATTTATTCATTAAAAACGGGTAATATTTCCTTTCCTTCCCTAACCTTCTAAAACTATCTTACCTAAAGACAAACATAATACTATTTCCACGATATAAATTTCACAGTCCCCTTTTAGTTAACGTTTTCATTAGAGCAGATGACGTCATATTTAGTTACCCAATTTAATATTAGGTAAGTGATATTAGCTTTCCGAGTGTCAGATAGTGCTGTGTGAAAGTTGTACCTTTTTAACCGACTGTTATAAGGAGGGTTATGTTTTTGAAGTGTAGACTATACCTGTAGGCTGTATGTATGTAGTAAAGTTTATATATTTCTTTGTAGATTTTAGTTTGTTTGTTTTGTTTCTGTTAGGAATTATGACCATTTCGAAAGTATCAAATATTTCAAACTTATAGTACCTATAGTTTATACACATTAAAAAAAATATTCCACACAGACATAACCGCGTTCAATAGCTAGTATCTAACAAGGATATTCCAAAAAATCAGCAAATCCAATGAAAATATTTGACGAATTATAAAAAGCCTTCAATCAACTCGATTCAAATTAAATTATATTCTCAAATATTTGTGAATTCCTTTTTGCGGGTATTCGTGAATTAATTACATTTATTTTACCTTTCGTTATTGTAAGTGGTCTCATTAATTGAGTTAAAAGTGTATTGTGGGATTAACTTCGAATGTATAATAATGAAAAAGTTGTTTTAATCATTATAATAGAATGAATAAAAAGTATTGGGTAATGAATAAAATAAACCGTCATTAGTTACTATTGGGTAAAAATTGCAGGTTCGATTCCAAATAATGTATTACATAGTGTCGTAAACAAGTGTGTTAACTCAAATGTTTCTTCCATACCTGTATGTATTTTGATTTGGTAATGGCAATTATAATAATGAGTCAAGATATTATAACAATTGATTTATTTCGGGTACAATATGACTTATTATACGCTACCAATGATACTACGTACTTATTACAATCTTAAGTCATCGGTAAAACGTGTGCTTAATACAGTTGATACGTAGATACGTAATCACTACATACTGTTTTCTTAACCAAATATATCACAAAATGTACCCATACCACTATGTACCCTATTCAAAACAAAACAAATTTCAAACTGTACCCTACCTGTATGTTCTGCGTCTCTGTTGTCAGCAGGTCTGTACCATTGTACCATTCGATGGTGGCTGCTGGCCTGGCTCCAGATACTGCACACATGAGGGTCAGGAGTGTACCCTGGGTGACGTGCTCCCCCACTCCTGATATGGCTATCTTGTTTGGTGGTACTGGAATCAAATATGAACAGAGTTATGGAGTAAAATAATAAGGCATGGAATTGTAAGGTTGGACAGTAATCAAATTTTGGAATCATTTTAAAAAGAAAAAAAATGCTATTTAACCCCGTTATCGAAATTCTATTATTTAATTTTTTTTATTTATAAAAGCATTTAAATGATAACATAGCGTCCATAATTAAAATTAGTCAATTTAATTACATAATAAATGATGATGATCGAAGTTAAAATCTCATAACTCTTAAGTATATCCTTGTGTAACTTATTTATAAAGTCGAAAATATGCAATTATTTAAGCATAGTAACCAATATAGTTTTATTTTAATAAACAGAAATAGATAGCTAATAATACTATTGAAAACTTGACATTTTATCCAGTTACATTTGACCTTATCCATAAAGGGAAATTCATCAAGAAAATGACACAAGTCGTCATATAGACAGTTCCCCGGGGTCCGAAATGTTTTATTAGCAAAGTCAGCAGTTGTGAATAAGTTACCAAGTGTCCCCTAGAGACGAATAGTTTAGGGGCTGGTGGTATGACTATAGGTATAAGCGGAGCGGGAGCGGAAAATAGTACTCTATTCACTTATAAATTCACTATGTAATTAATGAGTAAATGTTTTATAAATGTTCTAAAATTGAGCCATTATTCCGTGAAACCGTTTTCTACAAAAGTGTAAAAAATATTCGCGTATAAATACAGTAGGTATTTAGTTGTTGGCATTGTTAATCGAGTGTTTTGCAAACCTGTTTAAATATACTTCCATTTTTAAATATCAAAAACAATTTAATCTTACATTACGATAATGCCATTGCGTACGAACGTGTTTAGCAGTTTTATCAACCCACATTTCATGTGCATTTTCAATTATTCCTGAACTTTTCTGTATTTAATTTTGATACACTGTTACTTTTTTCGCTCTGAAAATTGTTCAGCTTATCGCTATAAACACACCCTTAGATTCATAGAAGTTGAGAAGAGCCATTGAATTTTGGGTATCGGCTGTTTGGATGATATAAGGATTTAAGTTTGATTGCTTCTTGTGTGCTATTTTGATTATAAATTTAAACTATGCCGTTATACCCAGAGTTCTACATAATTTTATTAAAAGTGGGTTAAAAATTAAATATAGTTGCTATATTTTGATAACGATTCAATACTTGAGTATGTGTCATTAAAAGTGAAGTCCCATGTCCCCTAGTGGGGCAAGGGGCAGATGCATTATTCATCTGTTTCACTGATAGATTTTCTTTAGGGACAAGTAGGTGATCAGCCTTCTGTGTCCTGCCAGACCTAGACATTTTTTTTTCTTCGTCTCCGTCGAGTATGTGTTATAGTAGCTGTAGTCATTTATCTAATAAAATCGTGTTTTTATGAAGAAATAATTATGAATACATGGTTTATACTTGATAAATATTATGTATATACTTAAAAAAATAAGTAATATTTCGCTTAATTTCCTCAGAGTAATATCATTACGAAACGCTTATTAAGAAGTACACAAATTAATATCAAATATATATTAATAAGAATTTAATGAACCCAGAAATGTTTCTGCCAATAATATAAATGAAGAAATTGCTGTTCATACAAACTTGAGAAAATACGTCAACATCTTTGAAGTAAGTTAATAACTTAACCAGGAAAAAGTTGTATGTGTCAAGTTATTTCTTATTACTTAGCCTTTGATAACTTATTACGAGAGTGATGAGGAAATAATTTCCAATTACGATGTATTTAGCTGAAAGGGGACCGAATGTTTTCGTATAATATCAGGAAATGAGTTTTATTACATCCATACATACATACATGAATCAAACATGGAAATCCATAGAAATGAATGAAATTAAAGTCCCTGTAAGTAAAAAAAATACGTGTGGCACTCGGGGACTGCCGCGGTAAAGCTATTGCATAGCATGCCTTCAAGCCACACCTCCGTGCCCGTCGGAGTGGGGAGCGTGAGGTTTTTTCGTTACAGAATTTCTCGATTCGGTCCCCGCGCTCAAGGCCCGCGATAGAAGCTATGCAATAGCTTAAAAAAATATCATTTAAATTGTTTTCTGTCTGTTTGTTTCTAATTTTCACATTAAGCTTATGTATTTAATTTCATATTTTACAAGCTTAAAAAAGTATTTGTTAGTAAGATGAATCTAGATTCCTATAAGCTCTTCGTACAATTTTACTGAAAGTGAAATAAATCGTGTTTTAAATCCGTTAAAAGTATCACTCTAAGATATACCATAGCAACCTCATTCCCAATATTGATATTCAAGTTAGATACACCGAAGTTGGTGTTAGCACTAAGTTATATAAAATAAACAGCAAGTATTCAAGTTTGATTAATTGTCACTTGAAGTTAGACAGGGTCGAAATTGCTGGTTTTGATTAGATAAATTCTGAGTATAGTGTAGTACCTATTGTGTTTAGAATTTTAAAAGATATTGACACTAATTATTCATACATATTATGTAGGTTTTATGTGAGTCGACGTTTTTAACAGAAAATTATTGGTTTTGATTAATAATAATAGTTTTATTAAGTATTACCACAGACTAATAATAATATACACCGAATCGGTGGTAAATGTAAAAAATATGTATTGACGTTTCAAAAGTGCTTCTCCAAGAAGTCTAATTGAATAAATAAATGTTTGAGTTTGAGTTTGAGTTTGTATACAAGTATTACATATCATTTTCCCATTAACCCATTTAACCGAAAATTATTTAATTCAACTTAAAATATTTCTTACGACTAGTATTAAATATTCGAAAAATAAACTTTATAGAGTCCAATATCATAAAAATATCACACAAAACAGTCTATGACTTATACATAAATAATAACATAACTATCTCTAAAATTCCATCTATATATATATCACAAAATTCATACATATCCCCAGAGCTTGCGTGAAAATGTGACAGACAGACGGCAAGGAATTTATAATATTAGCATAGATGTCACATACCTGACGTCACTTGACATGCGAGAAGATATTTATATTTATTTCAAAGATGCATTGGTATTTATATACATAAAATATATTTCTAAAGCAATAAGATCTTAAAGTTTATATTCAAGTACATAATATACATATACAGTTGGGTTACCTATCTTAATCTCGAATTTTAATATTCCGAATATCATAATCCAGAAAACGTTTGGACATTTTTTCATAACCCCGAATTTTAAAATTTCGAAGTTTTGTTTGCCATATAATCGCAACTCCGAATTTCATTTGCCCATTTCTTTATTTGTACGACGTTTTATAATCCAGACGAATGAGTCCCAGACATACGAAATCTAAATGCACAAAATTCAGATGACCGTAATCCATAAGCACGAAAGCCAGATTTTTAAAACACAAATTTTTGAAATACAGTTAATTGATATCCAGACAAACAATGTCCAGATTTTTGAAATTCAAACAAACGATATCCAGCAAAACGTAATCCTTCCAGGGGGACGCAGCACGAACCTAACCTAACCTTCTGAATAGATTTTAACACTTTAACCTTTCTGTAATGGGCAAGTAAAACAATAGCGAGTCGGTTCTGGCACTCGCCGGCCGCTGCCGCGGCACGCTCGCTTCGCTCGCTCGGCTCGTGCATGGGGGGTCACAGTTCAAACCTAACCTAACCTACTGAGTCGACTTTGACACTAAAACTGGTCTGTAATGGACAAGTAAAACAATAAATTTACTTACTGACAATTATTATTTTCAGTCGATAGTAAAGGTATAATCACGATTGTATGGAAATCAAATAAAAAGATTATGAAAATCTGGCAATAGTTTATCTGTTATACGATTATATGGGAACCAAATAAAAAGATTATGAAAATTTGGCAATAATTTATTTGGAAAATGGTACGATGGGAAACAAAAAAAAGTATTCCGAGAATCTGGTATAATGAGATCTGTATTATGAGAATACGGGAAACAAAAAAATACTTTTTAAAAATCTGGTTTTGATGCATCTGGAAATTGATTCATCTGGGAAATTAAAAAAGGAATTTTAAAAATTTGTCATTCATTACATCTGTCTTTTAAAAGTTCTAACAACCGTTTTCGGGGTTTTAAGATTCGGGTAATAGAAATTCGAGTTTTTAATAGGTTACCATACAGTTGCTATTAAAAACCGGGAAAAACCAATTAAATCCACACAAACAAAGAAAGAGTAAGTAGACAAGTTTTTTTTTATTTGTTTTCATGTCTTGAAGAATAAAAAATTTATAATCTCTATCTATACCAATATTATAAAGCTGAAGAGTTTGTTTCTTTGAACGCGCTAATCTCGGGAACTACTGGTTCGATTTGAAAAATTCTTTCGGTGTTAGATAGCTCATTCATTGAGGAAGGCTATAGGCATATATCATGTCGCTAAGACCAACAGTAGCGGACCACTGCGGGTAAAACAGCGGAGCACAGCTAGTATTGTATAAAAATGAATCCATATTTCCCTTATCACGGCATCACTCGCGAACAGCTGGACCGATTTTGATAATTCTTTTATTGTTGTGATCGTTATTGTTGCGAGAAGCATTTTATGAACAAAAATTTAGGAAATTTTCGCAAAAAAAAAGAAAACTTAACGGCCTTATGAACTTTTCGTGAAGACAGGACCACGTCTATCGGGACAGCTAGTTAAAGTAATAAAATCTGTAGACAAATAATCTATTTTAATTAATCACACGTTCATATACCTTACCTATTATAGTGTTATATTCCTATTACATTCATGCATTATATACATAAAGGGGCCCAAGATTCATCCCTGTGGCACACCATATTTTACATAACAAGCATTAAGCTATCACTTAAGTGCTGTACTCGAAGCAATTTTCCGGGGCCGCTCGATAAATTGCGAGAGTCTAGCTAATAAGTGGCAAGATAGTGCGGCTAGTGATGTGCCAGATAATATGTATCGATAGATGTTGAAATATTTTAATTTATTTGATATTGCGTTAATGGTTGACATATTATATTTAAATTCAAAAACTAGTGTATTGTTGATATAAGCTCTCGTTAGGTAATATTAAAACAAATTCAAATTTCAAATTGAAAATTCAAATTCAAATATACAAGGTAAGTAATAAAACAACATTCTAAAAATATGATACTGTTCTCAAATGATAAAGCTTCAAAATAATCCATATGTATACTAGTTTTTTCATATGACCGATCTTGAAATTTTAGTAGCAAATTTATTTTTAAATGTTAACAAATATAAAAATCGACCATGACGTGGGATTCGAACCCACGTCGGTCTACATCCCACGTTTTTAAGACTAGTTGTTACCGATTTGATATATTTAAATTATATAAAGAAGTTATTTCTTATTAATTAACTTGACATCTTGATAATTTTAGCTTTTACTAGCTGTGCTTCGCGGTTTTACCCGCAGTGTTCGCTCCTGTTGATATTAGCGAGATGATAATTATATTATAGCCTTCCTCGATAAATAGGCTATCTAACATCGAAAGAATTTTTCTAATCGGACCAATAGTTTCCGAGATTAGCGCGTTCAAACTAACAAACTCTTCAGCTTTATAATATTGAGTATAGATATATAATATATACATCGCTAAATTAATATCATAGAAAATCTAAATCTTACTTCAACTGTAATACTCGTACATTTAGAATTGACTGCATCACATCAGTGTTAGAAAAGGAAATATACTTTCATGAATATTAAAATGCACTATGCTTACAGAAACGGCGCTTAGTCATGGCTATAAAAAATGGCGCAATATATTATATGGAGGCAATTTGACATACTTAGCGACCGCGAGATTATGAGCGGTGAAAAATCGCAGTCGAGTTATGTAACTACCAGATATTTTTTATATACTTAACATAATTTACTAATCTAGCCTAATATTAGTAGGAAAGATTTGATTGTTTGTTTGTTAATTATTTAAAAAGAACCTCACACCTCACTTAATATATTTTATCGAAAGCAAATTAGAAAGAGAGATTAGATCTAGTATATCTTTAAAACTAACATAAGTTGCATTTTTATACCGAATCGAACCAGGCGAAGTCGGAGCAAGCGGCTAGTATATCTAATAAAATATACTACAAAACTCAAACTGTTATTCATGATATTTTTCAAGTGCTTTTAATATAAATTGCATTTCATAACGTAATTTAAATTACAATAAATGTTTGCTTCTCTTTTACAAAACGAATATAGGTTATTCTGATATTTAGTGGTAATGTAACTTTGACAATACTTTTAACACATTTATCTAGTATTACATTATCTGTGACAAGGACGAACTGAAAATTCATTTCATTATTTAAAAGCCACATTATTATTTATACATTATACAACAAGAATTATTTTAAAAGCATACTTTGAATAGGCTTTATATTTTATCTTATTCATTCTTAGTTAATGTTCATATTTGAATATTGTTTTGACTTTTTGTTGTAAAATAGACTTTCACATTGCTTTCACAATGTTTTATCTAATATCTATCTAATATCTAATATCTAATATCTAATATCTAATATCTAATCTAATATTCTAATTATATATATTATAAAGGCGAAAGTTTGTAAGGATGTATGGATGTATGGATGTATGGATGTATGGATGTATGGATGTTTGTTACTCTTTCACGTAAAAACTACTGAACCGATTACAATGAAATTTAGCACACATATAGAGGGTAACTTGGATTAACACATAGGATAGTTTTTATCCCGGAAATCCCACGGGAACGGGAACTATGCGGGTTTTCCTTTGCAAACGCGGGCGAAGCCGCGGGCGGAAATCTAGTATTCTATACTTTACATATTATCTTCTTTGTACTTCATTCTTCTTTATTCTTATACGTAAACGTGGCTCCGTTTACATTCAAGGACTAAGCGTTTACTAGCTCTTCGCCCGCGGCTTTGTCCCTTTTCCAAGAACCATGCTATCCATTGATAAAAAACAGTATGAAAACTGGTGTATTAGATTTGACAGACATATGCGACTGACGACTATTTTTTATAATAATATGTAGTCAAGTTTTTAAAATTGCGATGTTATAATATTTTTTCTTGCGTTTTACATTAACAATGTTTATTATCGTTTATCGATACCACAGCACATCACTAGCCAAGGAAATTTTCCCAGCAAGCAATATGAAGGGTCGATAGAGCTCACGATGGACACCGCACTAGTGATAAATGAGTTACCTGTAACGTGTGGGTTTTGTTTCAGCGCCATTTTGCGATACTAGTTGAAACACGCGGGTTTTATCGTCTTTGTATTACTAGTTATGCCCCGCGGTTTTACCCGCATTGTTCCATTCCTATTAATGTTAACGTGATGATATAATTATAGTCTTAGATCTTCCTCGAAAATTTGAAAAATAATAGATAATATTATTTCGCTGTTAAATATACTCAAGGATATATTATATATCCAATTCGACGCGTGGTTCCTGAGATTAGGAATAGAAATTAAAAAGGATGTCGTGATAAAATGAAGAGCTTACGAGCGAAGTCAGCCGCAAAGCAAGTACATAATATTGTCACAGACTAATAATAATATACTACGTAATGTACAATAATATACAAATATTATATTATAAACTAAACGAAAGCGTAAAGTATAAAAAGATTTTAAAATTTTTAATTCACATTAAAAGCTTCCGGAATTACGGTATTCAGATTTAAAAAAGGTATTTTATTAGCGAAAAGTTAATTAGGATGAAGGTTCAAGAATCTTGAATATTATAAAAGGGAAAAACCCATATGGGTCACGGAATTTAGTCTTTATGGGGGACATGAATGAGTTAGTAAAACTAACTATTTGCTAGAATTACAGTTTTATGTGGAACTATTTTTTTCTATCTCTTACCTTTAGGTATAGTTAATTTTTATTGTAGTTTTGGGTTTCACAGCATTTATAAAAGAAAAAAACATTCTTTAAATATATACTGCGTGACTTTTTTTTTTAGTGCGTATGCATACGCAATTCCGGAACAATAACAGAAAACTATTAAAATATCATTTTGTAAATTAATAGCTGTTTTCCTTCCAAAATATTCGCGAATAATAGAATTAATGTTTGCCACAAAGGTAAAGATTATGTCGCGTTTGAAATCTAAATATTATTTTCTCTCGTTTTCTTTCAAATCCTATATCGATAATATAATGAATACATATTAAACAAGTTACATATTATAATATGCACTTTTCATAATTTTCTTAGACTGCTTCCTTGGTACAGTGGTTGACGCATGAGCCGAGGGGTCCTGGGTTCGATTCCCGGTGGAGACGAAGAAAAAAACAAATGTCTCGGTCTGGCAGGACACAGAAGGCTGATCACCTACTTGTCCCTAAAGAAAATCGTTCAGTGAAACAGGTGTTTAATGCATCTGCCCCTTACCCCACTAGGGGACATGGGACTTCACTTTTATAATTTTCTAAATGCAAGCCAAACGCGGATTTCTGCTGAATAGCAATAAAACGAACATTTGAAGGTAAAAAATAATAATTTTTAATTAAAAATTAATCCAGTTTCAGGTATTAAAGATTTCGTTCAGTTATCTAAGAGCCGTAATTATCCTTATTAATTTGGCGATATGAAGCAACGCTAATGAAAATTTATTTCTTTGAGGATCTTAAAAAATTAGTAAATTATTCCGTCTGACGGGAGTTTTAAATTATCGAGACATTTTAATTACTTCGTTTAGCTCTAAATGCTTTTTTGTTGAGTTTTTGAAAAAAATCAAATTATGCGAAAGGTCTGAGGATGGCACGTAAAATGCATGCAGCACGGCATGGCATATAAGCTATAGCATAATATTATAATATGCAATATTACTCATCCATTGGTCCCAAAAATTAGTACAACACCAATTTCCTGTTAGTTTTTCAGTTTACAAACATAATATTTTCCACGAATATTTATGTTACAAGTTACAACCCTATCTAAATTTAAGCTACTAGCACATTTCTCCCAAGCGGCAGCCCTACATCTGGTCTCAAATTTTAATATGATTTAGGAGCAATAACTCTGAATTAAGTTCGTATTTTTTGTCGGATTATCATAATTATATGGAAATCGGTTCTTGGGGAGTGTGGAGAGATTAATGTCATTTTATATTGCTAAGTATCCCGGAAAAATGAAAATGGCATTGGTAACATCTTTTGGGAGTTTATAAAAGTGGAGCAGCATTTATTCATGTCTCTTTTACTCTTATGTATTTTGATTTATGAGAGTGAGAGATGTATGTTGGTTATATGTATGAGATTTTTTTAATGGCGTGGATACTGCTGTAGCAATTTTGAGGTAGTTTTGTTTTCAGATAGGTATGTTTAATTAATAACGGATATAGTTTTACACTAAGCTAATGAGTTTGTTTGTTTGATACCTATCTCATAAACAGGTTTCGAAAATTCTTTCACCGTTGGATATGTACGTGATCACAAACTGTTAAAAACTATATGCCTACCACGAGTGAAGCCTAGGTGGAGTGCTAGTATATACTTGTGCCTATATCCTATGATTATTATAAAAAAATGTAGGAATGTATGGATGTTCTCTCTTTCACGCCGAATCAGCTGATCTGTTTGAATTACCACATAGGCTTCTTTCAGCATGTTAAGCGAGGGAATCCACGTGCTCCAGCTAGTATTCTATACATTTAATAATTCAACACTATCCAGCTCATATAAATTGCAATAAGCTACACGTAAACAGTTTTACTACTTGTATTCTAGGTCACAGTTTATAGCGCACTAAAATGTAGTCTAGATTCAAAGCGTTTCCTAAAAATGTAGCTGACGTGTTACTTCGAACGCGTTTCTAGTGAATTAATTCTTTTTCAAAGTGTTTGTTACATGTATGAAACGGATGAACCGATTTTGATTAAGTTTTATTTAAAGATAGTTGAATATTTTTAGCACAGATTCATGGTCAAGGGAGTTTATTTTTTTAAATACTGTTAAGCCGACTTTTATTAAATTGTAAATTTGTGCGGCCCATTTGTTAATATTTACTGCAAAAATTTATTTTGATCCTATGAAGATGAAAATTGGCATTGTAATAATTAAGTTCCAACTTATATTATATTTATATGTATTCTACACTATTCGAGTGAAATCACGTGCTTCAGCTAGTAATAATAGGAGTTGAGATAACCTCTTTTCGCGGTCGGTTAATAAAACGGATAAAAATAAATCTTACAGATTTAGTTTGAGGATTCCTAAACGTTTATGTCACATGAAGTTGGATGGGGGTTGTAAAGTTCGGAACACTCAAACTTATACTCAAACTCAACGGTTCCTTTAATCAATATAAGTTTTACAGGTTTTGAGTTCTGATATTTGGGTATAAAGTTAAGATTGTGTTACTATTTTAAAAATAAAGTGAAGTCAGTGATGCATTTTACATTTGTTTCATCATGATGAACAGAAATCGAACCCAGAACCATTTGCTACGCTCACGGGTCAATCACTGTACTTGAGATCATCATGTAATTAGATTTGTAAGTTAAGTCATTCATAAAATGTTATACTTAATCTTTTTTCGGTCGTAAGAGTTACTGAAAAAAAAAATCACGTAGGTATCACACGTGAACGAACCGCATTTTTATTTTTTTCGAGACCAAGGACTTTTATATAGGTACAATACCTAGCCCGCGACTTCGTTCATAAAATATGCATCGACAAATATTCTTTTAGCATGTAGATATTATGATACGTAATTTGCTAAACTATTATGTCTTTATACTACCAAAATCTTTAGGTATACTACCTACCTACTGTTAAAAGTTATATTTGTCAGAGACGGTCATTATTAATATTAGTATGGACGTAGATTCAAATTCTACCCTACCTCGACACAATATTTTTTTTGACGTGAAAACGTCTAATAATTCGATAGAGCCGGCTGCACGCACGAAAAAACATGACTCATGCGGCGTTACCTCGCTCTGAGGCGTTCCAAGGCTTGAAGTGCAAGCGAGAGCGCGCAACGAGCGACAAAGAAGCACAATCGGACGTTGTCACGTTCAACTATCGTCAGTAAACCGACTTTACAGACAACCAATTTTTGAATTATTTGTCTCTTCTCTTACCTCTAACATCCAGCTTCACCCTCCTAAGTACGGGTGTATCCATCGCGGCCGACGACACGTTACATACAAGCTCGCCGCCCAGCTCTGCCCGCGTTACCGTCATCGGTAGAACATGTTTCACTACCGATTGTTCTGTGATTGTTTGTGCTGCAACAAAAATTAAGAATTAATAATAAAAAAGAGCCTATGAGCACACGTGTCCGAAGTGAAACTTCTATGGCAAGATTCAAAGATACCAAAATCGTCGCCTTACTCCACGACTGTTCGGTATTGCCATGACGCGATCTTGAAATTTTTCCTGAAAGGCGCCTAAAGAAGTTTCACTTCAAAAATAACAAATGAAAAGCTATCTAATTATGCATTACTTCACAAATTACAATACGATTACGTCAAATTAAAAGTTGTGTGTGAATGAAAGTTGTATGTGTGTGTGTATGTGCGTGTCTGTGTATGAGACAGAAGATGTGTGTGTTATAATAAAAAGTTATTGAGTCTGAAGCAAGGTCTGAAGAAAACCTTTTATTTACGTTATATGGTAATATTATTATAAAAATGATGTAAAAATCAAATGTATCGTTTCTACTTTCAAAAATGTCAATCGTGCAATAAAATCTAGTAGCGTTAGAATTCCCGGCTATCTTACAAAAATAACAACAAACAGTGCATATAAAATATATATAACAAGTTATCCAATCAGTTAACAGAGGAATCTCAGTCAATAAGTCAAGATAACGATTTGCAAACGAGCCGAAACTAAGGGGATGACTCCGCAGAATTTCAGCTGGCGTGTGCTATGACAGCTCAACATTTTGTAAAGTTATTTGTATGGAAAAAAATTGTATAAGCATGACGTGTATACTGTATACTTTTTATTAATGGAATAAGTATACTAGTGTAAAAAATTTATAGTAAGTAATACGGAATAATAAATAAAAATATACAGTTTCGTCCTCTTAGCTTTCGCGTGATATCAGAATCTTAATCTTAATACCGAAAGTTTGTATGGATGTATGGATGTTTGTTACTCTTTCACGTAAAAAATACTGAACCATTTACAATGAAATTTAGCACACATATAGAGGGTAACTTGGATTAACACATAGGATAGGTTTTATCCCGGAAATCCCACGGGAACTATGCGGGTTTTCCTTTGAAAACGCGGGCGAAGCCGCGGGCGGAAATCTAGTTGAAAATATAGTCAACATAACATTAGTAAAATATATAAGTATCTAGGCAATGATCGAAGTATTTGTATACAGTAAAGTACCTAAAACTCTTTTTTTTGACCTTTATTTTTTTTAAATAAAACACAATTCTAGAGGCAGCAATGCAAATGCAACCTACAATCAAATAATTTCGCTATTTTCTATTAAAGATAATTAAAAATAATTCTATCCATACCGATGTATAATATAAGCAGAACTAATACGTTTACGTCGAGAAATCACGCGCCATATTGGAAAATTTGAAACAAACAAAATTGGATATAAAATAAATGGATAAAGATAGTTTCATGTTTCCATCTAAAATGATGAATGTTCTTCAAGGAGAACGGAAATTAAACCTTATTTTGTGCTTTTAAAGCACCTGGATGATATATGTCCTGCGTTTAGGTTTCATTTATTATAGTTTAGTGACAGACTCATTAGAACACTGGATCCTAGGGTCTTTAGGGACGTTTCTAGTTTGGTAATTAATTGTTTTAAGCTATTGCATAGCTTCTATCGAGGGCCTTGAGCGCGGGGACCGAATCCAGAAATTGCGTAACGAAAAACCTCACGCTCCCCACTCTGACGGGCGCGGAGGTGTGGCTTGAAGGCATAGCATGCAATAGCTTTACCGCGGCAGTCCCCGAGTGCCACACGTCGTTTTTTTTGTTTTGTTCAGTTTACATACAGTGTGTTTTGGTTTTACGTGAAGCTTTATGTGATTTCGTTTGAGTGCCAATTACCAACCTTTCTACGACTTCCACTAGTAGTAAATAAAGAAAATTGAAGGTTAGGAGGCTTGAATTATTTATGCTAACAGCTTATAGTAGAATGGCATACTTCAACATTTTATACTAGGTTGATTTAACGAATTGAATCTTTTATCAGTGATAAATGTTTATTTTTCTGTATTGTGTTGATTGTAAAGCTTTTTTAATTATATCTGGTTTAATAAATAGGTAAGTGTTTAGTCTGTGTTATCGTATATTACCTATACATATTATATTATATTAGTGTGAGTGTTACATACTGCGTGTGTACTCGGTGCTTTTCATTCCATACTCATGTAATTTTCCATATTTTACAATACTCCTACATTGTGTATTATCTGTATTTCTATAGTAATACCAGAACTAATAATATCAAAAGGTCTTTCGTGTCACAACTCACATTTGTCCCTTGAAACCTTACAAAAGATCGTACACCTTTCTCATGGCCAGAGTATTATCAAATAAACAGGATAAGACACTTACATCAAAAACAATTAGGTATGTGAAATTGTGAAACGACGCAAAATATTTTACCGTAGTTTAGTAAAAGTAATTGCAATAGACACAGAAGGCTGAACATACTTGATACTTGTCTGTAAAGAAAATCGAACAGTAAAAAAATGTAAAATGTGTTTACCACACAGGGCTAGTAAACATTTTATATTAAAGTTCATCTCTTTAAATATTAAAAAGAAATGTGTGCGTGTACTAGTGTACACACGTAAGAAGTGAAACTTTTTTATGACCTTATTTTTCAAAAAATAATTTACTATATGCAACTTTACAGAAATATGTCAAATCACGCGTGGTAGGGATAAGAAAAATATGGCGCGTAACGGAAAAAGTCACGTGTAACGGAAAAATGTCACGCGTAACGAAAAAATGTTACACTGAATTTTTTTCCAACCCCGATAAAGAAGTTTCACTTCAAAAATAAAATTATTTACCATTCAATAATCATGTATGTATGTACAAAATTACTTATTATATACATATTTGAAGAGACAATTACAATCTTACATAAATAACGTGTATACTGTATACTCAAACAAACATTTGAACAAATACGACCCTTTAACACCCTTGAGGCTTTATAATTAGAGTTTGAGACACGCAAATAATTATATCATTACGCCAAACAAACATAAGTTATTAACCAAATTACGTAAGTACTTAAATTAAAAAAAAATATTTTTTTTCGCAAATGTATTAAAATTGTATTTAATTTCATTTAAGTCGTTTGTACCGAGATTGACACGATATATAATAAATCCGAAAGTAATTGAACAACGTACTGAACTGATTTTGATGAAATTTGTAATAAAGAAAAGACATAGGCTAGGTTAAATTATAACTCAAGAAAACTAATAGATGAAAAAGACGCGGCTTTCTCGCAAAAAAGTGAAGAATCAGCAAGTGATGCCGCGGCAGAAAGCAATGGTACTTAAATTGTAACGAATATAAAACACGAAAGATCGATAAACATTACTTAAATAAAAGTTTTTGTTACTAGTTACGTCTTCAAAGTAATATTCGGTTGATTTAAAAATAATGAAGCCTTCATCCAAAAACTGCTGAGTCGATACCCGAGATTAAAACAAAAACCTTCCAAGTTAAATAAAATATAAACAGAAAATAGTGATGTTCGTCCGCCCGTAAAGATTTATCGATTGATTTATTTTCGGCGATTTTGATTAACGGTGCAAAATAAAGCAAGACCTGACCCGAACCTTTTCTAATCTGATGCGATAAGAGTGTAGTGATGTGGAAACATCGATATATAGTGAGCTGTCGATTTTTTGATTGTTCGAAGTATTAATGAAGTTCGAATAGCAAATGAGATTTTTATTTAGTAGGGACCGTAATTTTTGAATAAATAATTTTCATGTGAAAACTAAAAACATTAACGAATAAAATAATAAATAGGTGTATTGGTTTAGAATTATCATAATTATGCCTAATCAAATACAATAGATAATTCGAGTTACGCGAAAAATAAGTGTAAAAGATGAAAATCTTATTGTCTAGTCACACTGAATTACATTTTAACATTGTTTTACAAGATAGTATTATATTATCGTAATTATGGTTAGTAATAATTTTACTATGTATATTTACAGTATCGTTATTATGAATTAATATTTGTGTTACAGCTGAATAATTCAGAAAGGAATTCTTTCTTTTATAAATTTCCACTGGAAAGGTTTCAAAATATGAAGTGAAATAACTTCAATATTTCACTAGAAACTCGAAACAAATCCATAAACAAGCGGACATAAAACAGAGCCGTATCTAAAACGGAACAAAGCTATAACACATGAAAAATTTAAACACGTGGAAGCGATAACAGTTCTATCGATATATTTTATCGACTACCGAACTGCACTAGAGCGTAAAACGGAAAATCTAAGTCAATGAAGTGAAAATTTGTTCGCATCTGTTACCTATAGCACAAGGATTCATGAAATATGTATACTTAGCTTGGAGAAACAGCATTGTATTAAATGTATTCTTAAAAGATTGCCGAATACAATCCTGTATTGCCTTTTGGTGTTGGTGAAGAATAAATGTAATTCAAGATGTGATTGCTCCTATTGCTCCTATAAAAACCGATTTCTGATTATTTTAATTTATATGTACACGTTATACTTCCCTATCAAGTGTTATTTTCGTATATTTTTATACTTGTTTAAAACTTATAAGAACATCTGACGATTTGTTTTTTATATGATTCTGGAATATTTTTCAAGTTATAATAAAAGTTAATTATATTTCAATTTCATATTACAAGTAATAAGTAATAGTAATAATACCTATTACCTACATAATTACTTATTGGACTCGTTCACGTCTAGAAAAGACAATAACTTCTGTAGGATTTGGTCTAATTCGATTTATTTCGGTTCGAGAAGCGAAGTAATTGATACTATGTCGCCAATAATGTTGTTTATTTCGGAAAAAATCTACTGCGTAATAGAAATACGTTTATTTGATATCAATTGGAATACATGAAATAATATGTTATTGCGTGTAATTTTTTGAAAATGTGTTTACGTGTGTTTTTATATATCGATGAATAAAAAAATAAGAATATATTATATAAATAGTAAAATTGATTAGGTACCAATTGTAAATGTTGTTGTATTGTTTTAATTCATCTCAGTAAATAAAAATTGGTACCTAGGTACCTATTATATTTAATTAGCTTACCACTCGCGGCTTCGCCCGCTTTGTCTAAAACCTAATAAATTATATACTAAAACCTTCCTCTTGAATCGCTCTATCTATTAAAAAAAACCGCATCAAAATCCGTTGCGTAGTTTTAAAGATTTTAGCATACAAAGGGACATAGAGACAGAGAAAGCGACTTTGTTTTATACTATGTAAGTAGTGATAAGTTTTATAAGTAGGTAATTGTGTTAAAATGCACTTCATTTTAATTACTTCAGGTCGACATTTTCTAGGTAATCAACCTGTCATTAAAATTCCGACCAAATCGATGTCACGTTTTTGCATAATACTTTCCTAAACATACATTTAAAAGCCACAATGCTCTCGAAGATTCAAAATAAACAATATTTATTTATGTCGCTCGAAATGAAATTCCTTGTTGAATGGAGACGTAGAGGATTGTGAGAGTCACGCCCTGTTGGTATATGCTGGATGGTGGTATGCGGAAGGGAAGCAATTTTTATTTATTTATTTAAAGTGCTATTATGTGTGATGTAGTTGTAATAGAGAAGTTTTTGTTTTGTTATATTTTTGAGTGGTGGTGATTGTATGCAAAAGGGAAGACATTTTTATTTACGTTTTTATTCGATGAAATATGTGGTGGTCTTTGCTGGAAAATATAATTTCTAATTTAAAATTATAAACAATGGTTTTTGCAGGTATTTTAATTAGAAAATTTGATTAAAAAATTCCATAAGGTATATTGGCGATATTATATTATATTTAAGGAATTTACGACTACATCAAACTATTTCTGAAATAAACACATAAAAAAAATATAATTTCTATTGTATATAATTTTTTGTAACGCTTCAATTATAAATAATAATCCATACTAATATTATAAATGCGAAAGTAACTCTGTCTGTCTGTCTGTTACTCAATAACGCCTGAACTACTGAACCAATTTGAATGAAATTTGCTATACTTAGATATATTTTGATACCCGAGAAAGGACATAGAATAGGTTTTATCCCGGAAATCCTACGGAAACGGGTTTTTCTCTGAAAACGCGGGCGAAGCCGCGGGCTGAAAGCTAGTAATTATAAGTAATAACAATTCGTTTATTAATTTATCAAACGACAAAGTTATACATTCTAGCTTATGTGTCAATAACAAGTCTGCGTCAAGTTATTAGCAATTAATTCCAATACGAAATACCTTAATAAAATAGTTAATTACTGTAGTAAATAATTAGTAAGTGTTGTTATGTAAATAATTAGAAAACACTTCATCATATAAATTTCTCTTTTTCGTTTATTAATATCAATTAAACTCTCAAGAGCTATGATATATTAAATACTAGCTTCCCGCCCGCGGCTTCGCCCGCGTTTTCAAAGAAATACCCACATAATTCCTGTTCCCGTGGGATTTCCGGGATAAAACCTATCCTATGTGTTAATCCAAGTTACCTTCTATATGTGTGCTAAATTTCATTGTAATCCGTGCAGTAGTAGTTTCATGAAAGAGTAACAAACATACATCCATCCTCACGAACTTTCGCATTTTTAATATTAGTAGCATAGGATAGGATTAAAAAGGTAATAGTCTCTTGTCCCCTTGTGCACTTGCAGATGCATTATACATTTATTTCCCTGATAAATTTTCTTTACGGGCAAGGAGGTGATCACCCTTCTGTGTCCCACCAGACATTTTTTTTCTATAGTCTCCATCGAGAATGGAACGCAAGATTTTAGTTCATGCGAAAACCACTATACCAAAGAGGCTTCTAATTAATACCTAAATAAATAATAGATAAAGATTTATAATTAAAAGAAGTACGATTTGTCAAAATCAAGTTAAAGCACACAACATGGCAAAGTTGTTTAGTTCGCCAACTTCATAGATTTCAAAGCGAAGCATGAAGTATTTTATCCAACTTTGGGAACACCTGCTGAACTATCGGTTCAAATTTAATTAATGAAATTACCGTAAGTTTCGCTCCATATTCATTAATATTGAATCATATATAAGTTATTAATATTTTAGTTAGTTAACGTTCGTTGATTGTATGATTTCCTTTATATGATGTAAATTGTTTTGGATTCGATTCTTTGGTTCGTATGATTCCGTATTAATATCAGTTAATCATTTACTATATTTTAAAATATAATATATATATTTTTTTTGTACATAGAATTGTTCTCTCCACGTATCGGCTACACGTATTGGCTACATATTATATCGTGGTTCTCGTTTCACAATGCGGATTTGACTTATGTGTGTTTCATCGCGATACTTGCAGTTTGCAAATATGACCTCAAATTGGTTACCGTGATGTTTTAAAGCAGTAATATTTCCAGTGTGGAAAAGTGATGGCGACGACCTAGATATCTCTGTCTTCATCCCACATTGGAAGTTGTTAAATAAATAAAATATAACTTTATTGGTCCCTTTACATCAATATTAGCACAGGTATACCTATTGTGGAATAAGTATTGCTTTAAAACGTCATTGTAAAACCCCACCCATCCCCCACCGAATGATATTATTCAACTAGCTTTCCGCCCGCGGCTTCGCCCGCATTTTCAAAGATAAACACGCATAGTTCCCGTTCCCGTGGGATTTCCGGGATAAAACCTATCCTATGTGTTAATCCAAGTTACCCTCTATATGTGTGCTAAAATGCATTGTAATCGGTTCAGTACTTTTTGCGTGAAAGAGTAACAAACATCCATACAAACTTTCACATTTATAATATTACTAGATTTCCGCCCGCGGCTTCGCCCGCGTTTTCAAAGGAAAACCCGCATAGTTCCCGTTACCGTGGGATTTCCGGGATAAAACCTATCCTATGTGTTAATCCAAGTTACCCTCTATATGTGTGCTAAAATTCATTGTAATCAGTTAAGACGATACACAAAAAAAAATCTACTGCTTGGCGGGCGGAGTCTAATATCTCGCTATCGCGAACGCGGGTGTGCGCGAAGTCATTCTTGCAAACTCGCCGCGCTGCCGCTGGCCGACTCGGGACAAACATGTATGGAGTCGTCATACAGTTATAATATTCTTATACATATATTTAATTGTTGATTTATTGGTTTTATTTTCTTGCTTATAAACAAAAAATCTTCTTTTTAACAACTACTTAGACATTATTAATAATTATTATTATTATTTCGTAATGTTTACTTTATTACAAAATAATACAGGTTATAAATAATCTTTAAAATAACAAAAAATATTGTTACTCTGAAAAAATGAAATGGTACTCAATAACGCGGACTACTGAATGGATTTAGGTAGATAGAATTTGATGCTGACGTAGATATTACATCATGCCCAGAAATGAAAGGTAATATTTCTGAAAGAAGTTATAAACCCTAATTCTTCTCAGTCAAAGTCAAGAGTGGAAGATATCACTAATACAGTAAAACTGATGCGAAACTTTGGATGTTAATTTGTATATTTTTTTGTTAGTTGTTACTTAATCACGTCAAGACTACATTACCAATTTTGATAAAATATAGCTAATTGCCTGGATTTACACATAGGATACTTTTTATCCGAACTGAACACTTCTGTGGGATAAGACAGGATTCACGATATAATCTAATTCCACGCGGGCAAAGCCGCGGTCGGAATGATATTTTTTTAAATAAAAAAATTGTTTAAAAAAAACACAAAATATATTGACGCATGTATTTATTTTTTGCACTCTATTATAATTGTAATTATTCATTACAAATAATCAAAATAAAATAGCCAGAACAAAGTTAGGCCCTGGTAGGGTAGGTAGGCAGGTACAGCAATGTGAGACGAACACTGGCTTATTTATACCAATAATAATGTATTATAAACATTAAATTAAGTTTACTTTCTAACAACAAAAATACATAATATTAGCTAATGTGAAAGCGAATCAACCAATCATCCCACAAAAATGAAATGTGCACACAAATATTCATCCAAATCGGTTCATGTCATTAGGAGGAGTGACTGCAGCGCCATCTTCCGGGCCCAATTGTGTTTCCAGATCACCCAGGAACTCAATTTAATATACTTACACAAAATTTTTCGAAATGAAAACTCACATTACTATGTAAATATGAATATAAACCTGTTTTATTACTAAGCAATTTCCCGCACTGGTTTAGTAAGTATAAATGAAATAAATATCAACATCAAATTCTTTAAACAACATACTTATCTACCACCTTCTAAGAAATGTAATTCTTGAAATTATTTCGTATTTTTTTTTAATATAATACTACTCCAATGAGCTCCTGTTCCATATTATGTCCGCCATACTTCCACTAAGTTCACCATGATTTTTTATTTCTTTGCACTTTGTTGCTTTTTGCTAAAAATGGAATCATGCGATAAAACCAGTAGAGCTTTGATAACATACATTTTTGACTGAATAAAGGTACTTACGAAGGAGTGGATTCACATTGTGAACAATCAGTGGGTTTATTTTCCTTCTGGATTCCGGATTTCTGAACAGATTATTTATGCTATAAATGAAAAAATCTTACACATTCGTTATGTACTTAAAACAGGGGTACGTATCAAACATCGTCTATAATACAATTATCATCAAATTTAAAATAAAACCAACTTACTTCATTAATTTGTTCCAATTGTAAGCATTCTTTTTCCTCCAACCTTTATGTTTCTTCTTCTTATTTTCTTTATCGTCCCCATTTGTCTCATTTTGTCTTATCGTGTTGTCACCCTTTTTTACGATTGCGCGAGCGACACAAGTTCCCCGTGTGACGGCCGTAGCGGGAATGACTCGTGCAGCGATCGGGGTAAGAAGGTACAGGGCGGCTCTCGATATATTGGCTGGTCGGGCGCTAATTTCAAGTATTTCTTGTTTATTTCAAAACCATCGCATATTTCAAAATTCTAACACGGTAGACGTATAGGTTGTATATTTTATAGTTAATATCCAAAAAGTCGTAACTTTACGTTTGTTATTTTGAAGATGCCAGAGATTAAAAAAAAATAACAATGATAACTTTGTATTTTTTTTCTATCGAGAAAATATCATGGAATCATGTTTCTAAAACGGTAGACGTATTGTGTTACTATTGAACTTTCTTGTCAAGAATTTTCATCACGACAACTTTAATAATATAAAAATTACGAAGGTTTGAAAAGGGCCGTAAATGTTAGAAAAATTAATTCATCACCTTAAGTAGTTTTTGCGTGAAAGAGTAACAAACATCCATACAAACTTTCACGTTTATAATATTATATCAATATTGACAGCGAGGTAGGTATTTCTAGACTATTTCACTTTCACAGAACAGTCGAACGGAACCTCAGAGAAGCAAGTTTACGCGTCTTATTGCGAAAAATCTTCAGTTTTCACTGCGATTCATTTTAAATTCAATGATTCCGAAACCTCTTAAGTTTAAACTTTGTTTGCTTGAATATTTCTCAAATGAAATATGTTGGACGTGCCCATATTGCTTTTGTGGTTGTGTTTGCTTTGTTTTAAGCTAGATATTTTACCGCGGTTTCGGTTGATGACCTTTTCATCACAATAAGTTTATAGAACTTTATCTATCTTTATGCTCATGCTTATCAAATTAGTATTAGCAAAAAAGGCACAAAGTTTTTCACATATTCTGAACTTGCTGTGCCGCGCGGTTTCACCCGCATTGCTCCGCTCCTGTTGGTCTTAGGTTCATTAAATATAGCCTATAACCTTCCTCGATAAATGGGCTATCTAACACCGAAAGAATGTTTCAAATCGGATCAGTAGTTCCCGAGATTAGCGCGATCAAACAAACAAACTGTTCAGCTTTATAATATCAGTAGGTATAGATATTAATATGTGTATTGTGTAATGGGGCAATATTAGTGAGAGAGCTTATAAAATTCATGAAGTAATTTATTTATCTACCTGCTATGTGTAATACGTATTAATATTGGTGTAAGATTTAATAAAATTAATGACTAATTCACTATAACTCTTTATTTTAATTTAATTTATTCATCATTTATTTATTATACCTACAAATACTACTAGACTAACATACATTAATTATAGACATACAATATATACACACTAAGGTAAGATAGCTAGTGCAAACAGCCGGTTTCACTTGCATATCACTGGTTTGAAACTACGTAATTGCGTTCAGGACTAAGCGCTTTGTCGTGAGATTCTAAGTGGGGTGGTACAAAGGATACGATGTAGCGATTTTGTTATTAAATTATTTATTGTGTGTTATAATGTGTTGGTAAGCGCATAACTTGAGAACGGCTGAACCGATTTCGTTAATTATTTTTTTATTATATTCTTTGAAGTACGAGGATGGTTCTTATGTAGAGAAAACGTAAATATGTACCACGGGCGAAGCCGGGGCGGACCGCTAGTCTATAGTATAAAAATGAATCCCAAAATGTGTTGGTAAGCGCATAACTTGAGAACGGCTGAACCGTTTTCGTTAATTCTTTTTTTATTATATTCCTTGAAGTACGAGGATGGTTCTTATGTAGAGAAAACGTAAATATGTACCACGGGCGAAGCCGGGGCGGACCGCTAGTCTATAATATAAAAATGAATCCCAAAATGTGTTGGTAAGCGCATAACTTGAGAACGGCTGAACCGATTTCGTTAATTCTTTTTTTATTATATTCCTTGAAGTACGAGGATGGTTCTTATGTAGAGAAAACGTAAACATGTACCACGGGCGAAGCCGGGGCGGACTGCTAGTTTTTAATAAAATTTGCCTTAAGCGATAAATAGGTAACGTGGAACTAGGTATAGTTTTAATTTAGTCGTGTACGAGAATTGAGAGCAACCATGGAGTTTCTTGCCGGTTCTTCTCCATAGATACTGCTTTCCGAATCGGTGGTAATTGTTAAAAATATGCATTGACGATTCGAAAGTGCTTCTAAAAGAAGTCTAATTGAAAAAATGTTGTGTGGTTTTATGAAACCACGGTAAAAGTGAAACTGTTCGAACGGTTCCGAACACTGCTTTATACCTACTCGGCAGCCGACCGTCACGCGACATGCGCTACACAGACCAAAAAGTTTGAGACGATATTGTAATAAAAGTTTCAATTTAATAAATGTATGAGTTTGAGTTTGAAGGGAAATAATAGATAAGTGCAGACCAATAAAATTTTGTATTCACGTTTATTTCTATGTTGGTTACGATTTAAACACTAAAACTTAATTCGACTTATTAAAAACAATTTAAACTATTACAAAACATTATAATTAAACCTGCGTTTAACTATCAGTTAAAACAATACGTAAATTACTTCATATTTTGTACCACAACTGAAACTTAGCAACATTTTAGCAATGTTGACCGAGACTAAGGAGTTATCTTAGGTTCATAGTTATTGTGGTCGTGTCACTCGTTATACTGGACTGATTTAAATCTAGCTTTAGTATTCATTTCTAGATATTGCTATTAAGAAAATTGAATCCTTTATTTATAATATTATACTGAGAAAGTACTTATTTTTTAAAGGAATAAACAAAAAATGTATTATAATGATTTCTTAAATTATTTCACCAGCGGAAATCTATTCCTTAGTAGCAAAAGCTCAATTTTTACTGATTTAAATGCGATACTTAATTTTGTAGAAAAAAAAAAGAAACGAAGAAAAATCTTAAGCAAAAATGGTACCTAATTACTAAGATTTCGTCATTTTTTTCGAATACGGATACTTTTAAGTCGATAACTCCATAAACTAGAATTGTAATAATCTATACTAATATTATAAAGAGGAAAGGTTTGTATGTATGTATGTATGTATGTATGTATGGTTTTCACGCATAAACTACTGGACCGATTTTGATGAAATTTGGCACAGATAATCTTTAGACCCTGAGAAAGAACATAGGCTAACTTTTATTGCGAAATATGTACCACGGGCGAAGCCGGGGCGGACCGCTAGTATCATATAAATCACAATTCCCGACTCTGTAATAAACATTTGATTTAATTAAAACATCAAAGCATTCATTTAATGAACTATTTTAATTGGATGTGATCTAATTCCCTCGGATGCAGATAGCATTAAATTAAAAGTGAAGATACATCAACCATTATAATTTGTAAATTATTATCTCTATTACTATCTAATATCGGGTTAAAAATTAATATCAATGATTAATCGTGTTTTAATGTCTATTATTTTAACTAGCTTTTCCGCATGGTTTTATCCGCAAATATGAATCCAGTTTGATTCTAGAGTTTTCAATTATTTCCATTCCAAATTTCTTCCCTTTTCTTCCAGTTCTGAGGCGTAAGAAACATACAGGCTTTCATCCATACTTCCATACTAATATTATAAATGCGAAAGTAACTCTGTCTGTCTGTCTGTTACTCAATCACGCTTTAACTACTGAACCTATTTGCATGAAATTTGGTATAGAGATATTTTGATACCCGAGAAAGGACATAGGATAGGTTTTATCCCGGAAATCCTACGGGAACTGGAACTATGCGGGTTTTTCTTTGACTACGCGGGCGATGCCGCGGGTGGAAAGCTAGTATAAAATATTAATATAATATTATACATTAATAGTAAATTTATTAACAGTACGCTATGCATCCCAAACTGCACATTTCAAAGACATCTAAATCAAGTCACTCACACATAAAATAATTATTAGAAATTACGACTATCCAAGACCAAATTAGAACTAGTTTTAATCCAGTATTTCACATTTCCACAGGGACTAAACTCAAGTGTCCTTAAATTTAGTCTTTAATTAAAACAGTTCATTAAATATAACGTTTTCACTTGAGTTTGGAATATTGTGGTTTTTGCAAGCGAGAAATATCATAATTTGATGCTTAAATATATAATTATTTTAAAGTGTTATTTGTTTTGTTTTCGCGTATCTAAATGTTATAATAGTAGGGCTAAGTTTTCGCTTTTATTATGATATACTAGAAATATAAACAACTAGCTTCCGCCCGCGGCTTCGCCCGCGTGGTATTTTGATAAAATGCCTATGTTCTTTCTCAGGGTCTAAAGATTGTCTGGGCCAAATTTCATCAAAATCGGTTGAGAGGTTGCGGGAAACCGTAACAGACAGACAGACAGAGTTACTTTCGCATTTATAATATTATTAGTAGGGATAAGCTCGTATCAAATTACGTTATTGTATGTTATAGGGTAAATTATATTAATAAGAAAGCTATAAAACAAAACTTAACCATAAATTTAATACAACCCATTCCTAAATAAGAATTTATAAATAGACAAAAAGATCTGCTATCAACCAACATAACAATGCAAATATAAACTTAATAACATAACACTCAAAAAACAGGCTCAACTTTAAAACCAAACCACACATGTGTTTTATCCATCTAATCGTGCAAACACCAAGAACCGATAAATAAAAACAAAAAACAAAACCGATCAATCAGCCATCGCTATGACGGGACAACACGATCAAACTCGCCCATTAAATTTGAATTTCAATCGAGATCCGAATGACAGACGCAGCGGTGTCCAACATGTATTTAATTCTAGTATTTTTTGGTACAAAATTGCAATTTTAAGCTATTGCATAGCTTCTATCGCGGGCCTTGAGCGCGGGGACCGAATCCAGAAATTGTGTTACGAAAAAACCTCACGCTCCGCACGGGGACGGGCGCGGAGGTGTGGCTTGAAGGCATAGCATGCAATAGCTTTACCGCGGCAGTCCCCGAGTGCCACACGTTTTTTTTTATATCAGCCTTACTAATATTATCGATGCGAAAGTAATCTGTCTATACGTCTGTCTGCCTCTCTTTTTCACATTGTAACGATTTGGATGTAATTTTTTAATTTCAAAAGGAAACCCTCATTATAATAACGTAGGTAATAATAAAACAAAGTAAGTTATAATAATATGTCAATTCCAACCTAACTAATCAGTATTTTCACGTAGAGAAATTGTTTATTTTGTACTAATCATATCAAATAGTTAAAAGTAAAACCTTCCTAAAACTTTTCATCGTTTGTCACTTTTTAATTTATATTTCAAACTTTGAGAGCCACTAAAAATAATAACAAGGGACACACTGACTTTATTTCATCTGTGCTGTCGTTAGATTGGCGGCAAAAATGAACTTTGACAGTTATGACGTTTGATTCGGAAGTTTTTTTTCCACGGATTATTTTCATTGAGATAATATTACTATACGTATGGAGGAGACACCACGAACAAAATCTGTGCGCCATTTTTTTGCTCTAACTAAGTTTTAAAAATTATTATCTAGTTAGGTTCTTACCGATGAAAGTTATTCCTTTGCACATTTCCGTATTATTTGTATTATTTGTGCAATATCGTAACACACACGAAGGCATATTTGATGCGTTTCACTTTAAAACCATAAAAAAAAACCGTTCAACATACGTCATGTGGCGTATGTTGAGCGAAACATAAGTGATGTAGGCGGTGTCGTCTCCATATTTATGTATATCTCAATGATTATTTTAGGTTTTTATGACTATTAAACTGTTCATTGCTATTTTAAAAATGATAAAGTTTATAATGAGTAAAGTCTTTAAATTTTTAATCAGGTAATTGTACGCTTTTTTTTCTTAGATATTACGTTACATAATTAAATTAATACATAATACATAAAAAATGTTTGATTTTTAATAATTCCAAGTTCTGATTACACTATGTTTAAAATAGTGACAAATCACATTTTATAATATACAATTTACGACTTAAACATTTAATTAATATTCACAATAAACTATAAAAGCTTTTAAAGTTAAAACGACTGTAACAATTCCAAAATAATACAGCCACTTTTAATGTCACCCAACTCTCTATATATTCGGATCAATTCGATACCTTTTATTTTAGCTTCATTCCATTGTATCGGAATTCTACACAATTTTTCCTTTCCCATTTCGGCCAATGTTTGAAATTCGTTACTTTCATGCAATTTTTGTGCTTTTTAGGGTTCCGTAGTCAAAAACGGGACCCTATTACGCTGTCTCCATCCGACCGTATGCTACTAGGCTGTCATAATATTATAAAATTTACCGTGATAGTAAGATAGTTGAAATTTTTAAATATATTTCTGTTGCCGCTATAACAACAAACTTTTAAACAAAGTTAAGCCAGGGTCGATGCGGTCATAAATTGGATGTATGATTTTTATCGCTGTACGGAACCCTTTATGTCGCGAGTCCGACTCGCGCTTAACCGATTTTTTCTATAAAGTAAACTAAGTGAAAAATATTCGGACGTTTGATGTGAATCAGATGTGTGACAGTTCAGTCCATACATTGAATTTCTTTTTCAAAATGGCCGCCGTAGTTACGTGACAAAACATGAATTCGTCTGAGTGGGTTTTTGTATTTATTACTAGCGCTTTTTCATACGGTTTGATGTAAAAATATCGTTGGTTGTAGAAAATGTTTGGATTTTAGTAAATAATATAAATCAAACGGTTTTTGGACAATATCTCATTGAAGAGCATTTTAATTTGAGAGGATCTGTTTTAAATTAGGTAGGTATGTGGCTAACACACGATATTTTAGTGTATGTATTTTATCATACGTATATATTACACACAACAAGTATTTAAATATTTTATTTCATATTTATATTCGTATTTAATTATAACACAAACATTCATCACGTCGGGGTCACCAATTTGTGGACTGTGTCTTCATATCCATTTACACGCACCCCACAAACTGATTTTAATATAGGTTTGAATAAGAAAATAAGATAAAACAACGCTTTAAATTCGTATACAGTATATACTTTATAAGAGAATTTGGAAAAAGTTTTACAGGATATCTAACTCTGAAAACTTTTGAATCGTCAAAATTAAAACATGCTTTTTTACCACGAATCAAAAGCGCGTTTAAATAAACCTTATCTACGAAATAAAATTACTATTGAAAACCTACTATCAAAACTAAACACATGCTATTACTGGTTTCTAAAATTCCTATCAATTAGTGTCCAGCCTGTATACATATCTAGACTGATGAATGCAAACACAAGAACTCACTCGATATTCATGTCCCAATTGATTTGATAGATTCATGCTAAAACTGTCTATCTGAATTTCTGATAGCTATGCTAAAATAAGCAAACTATACTATACTAGTCGTTTGACCCGGGTTCACTTGGGATGGAAAATTAAGTCTTTGTTAATCAGTGAAGACGTCGACTTTCAAATCAATATAATACTTATTTTGAAAATCGGTCGAGTAAGTTTTTTTTTAAATCGTGTTAAACAAACAGATAGAAAATAAAATATTACCTGTTTATGACCAAACATTTATTAATTGCTACAGAATATAAGATTATATAAAATTACTATTTCATACTTGTCAGCATTTATCCATTTCTTATTTTATTTACATCTCTTACAAAAAACAAATTTAATTTCCAGCCCTTTCGTAAAAATAAAAATTAAAACTTGCCAAACTAGATTCAATAAAGGTCCTAGACTTTTACTGACATAGGCCATATTTCAGGCACGAAATTTCATTGTAGAAAATTTTGAAGACCCTTTTGAATTTCAAATTTACGTATAAAATGCAGATTTTCCTTTGACGATACGTTCATTATCAAAGACGGGTTCAGGTGGGCCTATTTGTAATGTATTATCATTTTAGGGTTCTTTGGGAATATAAAATTAGTTTGAAATAAGAAATTGTTAAAAAAATCCAGTTAGAATGGTATGAAAAGCAAATATAATTTGTTTTGCAGCAAGTATCATAATCCTCAGATTAATAATTCGATATTTATTCAATTCAATTTAATCGATATGATTCCTTCGATTTTTATAACATTGATGATAAGAAGAAAATATATGGGTAATATAAACTCGAACTATTTTGGTCGATACTTAGTAGTGTTGTACTTTACGTATCTATCAGAATAATACAAAAGCTATAGAAATACTAGCTTTTACTTGTAAATTCGACTACGAATGAACACATCTAAATTATCATGAGCCTGAGACACATTTCGCCACATCCTATAGCAGTCGAGTGAACAAAATCCACCATAAACAAAGTCCTTCACTAGAACCTAACAGAAACTTACGTTTATTAGCACAATATTCAGTGTTCACTCAACCGCAAACTCAAATAAATAACATTTAAAGCACACCCGGCAAACAGACACTTTGTATTCTAAAACAGTACGAAAACAATAAAATGGGAATCGAACCGATTGTGGTAAACATTTTAAAAGAAAATTTTCACACTCCATGATAGATACGCACTGTGCTGAGAGATATCTGAGAGATAGCTTGCTGTTAAATTTCTTTAAATATTATAAATTTAAAAGTAAATTTGTTAAGCTACTAGCTATAAGAAGTAATGGTAATTAATAAGACATACGTTATTATCAGAATATAACAATTTGATAAAGGATATTATTATTATTATAAAGATTTTCTAATCTTTCTAGCTCTTAAAAATAAAAATACTGAGATGAAATTGATGCCAAATAACTAGCATGATAGGTTGATTTTACTTTACAGAAATTTCTATATGTACACTTAAATATAGAAATACCTTCATAAATTAAAAACGCTATAAAGAAGTGATATGCACATATTATGATGACAAAATTCAGCACATTATCGATATTTCAAGCACAGTGTGTAAAGCGAGCGTGCTTGTAGACTGCAAATCGATAGGTTTTTAACAAATTTTCCAACGTTTAACCTATTGCAGAGTTTGTTTAGAGTTTGTTCTTGTTTACGAGCACGCTGCTTACATCAGAACAAGTGCTAACTTCATTCTATTTTGAATTTTAATGCTTTATATGTACCTTGTAAAAAAATATATATTTTTAACGACTGATTGATGAGATTGATATGTAAATTATACAATAGCTTATTAGCAAATGCTAATTAATAAAACTTGATGTGAAATATAAGGTGCGAATATGGTTACAAGCACATAAACATTTGTTACATATCTACAAAACACTTGCCTTATGATAAATGCCCTATATATAAGAACCCTTTCTGCAGTGGAACGAGATATTTTAACATTGATGATGTTGTGACAAAACCTTCAATTCAACACTCCTTGCTAATTAACAATGTCAGCCAATTACGAGCAAGAAGCAAATATCAAAGTTCAAATTCAACCGTAATTATTTGGGCCATGCACCAACTAATCCAACGTTTCTGTTATCTAGCTATAAATTACAAATAGGCAACTCGTTTGCTATTCACGCTTAATTTCGTCCGCAGTTAGGTCATCTAGATTAAAGCTTCGGTTACGTTTGAATTTGGTTTTGTGGATATGATTTGGATTCATATTAAGTTAGTATAATAGGTGATTGACTTATTCTGATCATGCTTGTGCTTTTCTATGTTTTATACGCTTTTATTCGCTTCACTTCAACTGTATGTTTGTATGTAACTGTCTCCTTTATAGTCGATTTTGTACTAATTTAATTCAAACTTTGTATCAAGTCTTCAATACAATAATTTCGTATTTTAGACCACATTTATTATTGTTTTTTCAGTATATTTATTTATTGTTTTTCCAGTATATTTATTTATATCGTGCTGATAATTAATTGTATCTTGCTTACCTTGACCTGTATATAAAATTCTGCATTGGCTATACTGCTCGGAAATAGACTGACCGATTTTTATGAAATTTACTTTGAATATTGTTCTATATTTGTATTTTCATAGCATATTTTGTGTATTTTCTCTATGCAAAGTGATAAGTAATATTAAGTAATTGTGTTCCCTTGTTTATTCCATGTTTTTTTCTACAGGTATAACTTACCATCCAGCCTTTCCTTGCCATTGAAGTACCAAGTGACCTTGGGCTGCGGCTTGCCATCCACCACTATACAAGTCACGTTCACCCGGGCTCGCTCAAGCAGTGGGCCGTAGGTTTCACCGTCTGAGAGCTGCTTGCCTTCACCGGTTTTGACTTCGATGGATTTCGGTTTTACTGTGGACGAATAAATTATTTTAATTAGTATTGATTTTGAATTAGTTTATAATAGAGTTGGTGTTATCATGAAGAACATTTGTTTGTTGAAAAATTGAATTCAAATTCAATAGTTTTGGTGACAAATGAAAGATCATTTTCAATACTAGACTAGACTAGAACAATGACTATTATTTGTACTTCAAATTCATATATTTCTATTGAAAACTAAAATCAATATTACAGATTTTGTTATAATATTATGTAAATTATTATATCATATTTGTATATCCATACTAATATTATAAATGCGAAAGTAACTCTGTCTGTCTGTCTGTTACTCAATCACGCCTTAACTACTGAACCAATTTGCATGAAATTTGGTACAGAGATATTTTGATACCCGAGAAAGGACATAGGCCACTTTTTATTGCGAAATATGTACAATAATATTATGTAGTAGTTAATAATATCAAATCTTTTTTATTTCTTACTTTTCCGTTTTTGAAGTCGGTTGTTTTTAACGCAGTTATTTTTATTTAATACTTTTTAGTGTATTTCTCAACACGAATCAAACGAGCCCAAACTCGATAAAGTTGAGTCAATATATTACTGAGTTCCTATGGCCACCTTCCGATTCCATCATCAAATCAGCTTCATGTCATGATAATGTTTCATCGCTATCAAATTTACATACGTATACAAAATTTCAGCTCAATCGGTTACCGGGAAGTGAATCAAAGTTACTTGCTACATATCAACTTAGTCATCGAGTACAGACAAAAATGCTCATAAAATAAAAACTACTGGGCCTATCCGAAAAAACATACGGTGTACGGTGTACATACATAAAAAAAAATATACCGGCCGAATTGATAACCGCATAAAATCGCATGGAGAGCTTAATTTTCATTAAAGGCTCTAATCGCACGGAAAGCTAAATTTTCACAAAAAAGCTCTAATCGCACGGAGAGCTTAATTTTCACAAAAACTCTCATCGCACGGAGAGCTTAATTTTCACAAAAAGCTTTAATCGCACGGAAAGCTTAATTTTCACAAAAAGCTCTAATCATGGAGAGCTTAATTTTCACAAAAAGCTCTAATCGCACGGAAAGCTAAATTTTCACAAAAAAGCTCTTATCGCACGGAGAGCTTAATTTTCACAAAAAACTAATCGCACGGAGAGCTTAATTTTCACAAAAAGCTCTAATCGCATGGAGAGCTTAATTTCAACAAAAAGCTCTTTTCGCACGGAGAGCTTTATTTTCACAAAAAGCTCTAAACGCATGGAGAGCTTAATTTTCACAAAAAGCTCTAATCGCACGGAGAGCTTAATTTTCACAAAAAAGCTCTAATCGCACGGAGAGCTTAATTTTCACAAAAACTCTCATCGCACGGAGAGCTTAATTTTCACAAAAAGCTTTAATCGCACGGAAAGCTTAATTTTCACAAAAAGCTCTAATCGCATGGAGAGCTTAATTTTCACAAAAAGCTCTAATCGCACGGAGAGCTTAATTTTCACAAAAGCTCTAATCGCACGGAGAGCTTAATTTTCGCAAAAAGCTCTAATCGCACGGAAAGCTTAATTTTCACAAAAAGCTCTAATCGCATGGAGAGCTTAATTTTCACAAAAAGCTCTAATCGCACGGAAAGCTTAATTTTCACAAAAAAGCTCTAATCGCATGGAGAGCTTAATTTTGACAAAAAGCTCTAATCACACGGAAAGCTTAATTTTCACAAAAAGCTCTAATCGCACGGAGAGCTTAAATTTCACAAAAAGCTCTAATCGCATGGAGAGCTTAATTTTCACAAAAAGCTCTAATCGCACGAAGAGCTTAATTTTCACAAAAAGCTCTAATCGCATGGAGAGCTTAATTTTCACAAAAAGCTCTAATCGCACGGAGAGCTTAATTTTCACAAAAAGCTCTAATCGCACGGAGAGCTTAATTTTCACAAAAAGCTCTAATCGCATGGACAGCTTAATTTTCACAAAAATCTCTAATCGCACGGAGAGCTTAATTTTCACAAAAAGCTCTATTCGCACGGAAAGCTAAATTTTCACAAAAAAGCTCTTATCGCACGGAGAGCTTAATTTTCACAAAAAACTAATCGCACGGAGAGCTTAATTTTCACAAAAAGCTCTAATCGCATGGAGAGCTTAATTTCAACAAAAAGCTCTTGATTTATGTGGGGTTAAATAGATAAAAATAATTTGGAAAATCCAAAAGTGCACGCCTCATAATTTTTTTTAATAAATATTTATTAATTATTATTTTTGTTTATTTAATAACAATTAAACCACATCGAATCAGACCCTGAAAAATGAAAGGGTTCTATTCCTGAGCATACTCAAGCGTAAGAGAAAAAAAAGACTCGATTAGTAAAGGATTTCGGTCGCTATCGTGTTAACAAGAAAAAGGATCCGCACATACAGACACACGGACGTCCAAGACAGAACTTTTTTAAACTGTTTTTTAACTAGTTTAAATAACAAAAATGACATCAAAAATATCATGAACGTTAAAAATAGTGTTTTTTCTTAATATGTGTGTGTATGTATATTATCTTACAAGTGCAATGTATGATACATAAAGACATTTTAAGTTTGAAAAATCAGATGTTTTGCGCGAAGTGACAGTAGTACCCACCTCAACGCTTCGCTTATGAGGCGTGCAATATACAGATTCTATAAATATAACAATTAAAGATCTGTTCTATGGGATAGCAGGGATATTGAGCATATTGTAACGTCACTAAAATTGAGGTTAGGTTTGCTCGAGTTCAATGAATAGCTTTGTTTCTTTCTAAGCAGAGGTAAGTTTATATCCTATAATATACATTATTTAGATAAAGAGTGTAACAGAAGAACAGTTAGGTAATAGAGATATTGGATCGAACTTTTATTCTTTTAGAGTACCTACCAAAACATCGTAGGTACTTATATATAAAATAAAACACGTTTTTTCATAAATCGTTTATTCATCAGTATCATCATAAACAATTAACACACCATCCAGAAACTGTGCTGGCGGCATTAAATCTGGTTGATACCTTGCCCAGCTAAGGTACCATATTATGCGCATAACGTGACAGCAGCAACCTACAGTTCTTCTTCCTACTAAATAATTACAATAATAAACTGTTATTGCTTCCCTTCCTATGAGAGCCCTCACTCAGCAAGAATGACATAGATATGTTGCTCTATTTCCAATCTGTAAAGAAATACTTTGTTAAAACACCTTTCATTTTTACTTTGAGATTTAAAAAGAAGATTATTGGCATTAGAAGATTATTATTACTTAAAATATTATCAAAACACTCAATAACTTAAATGACGAGGTAATATCCACTCTTATATCACTGCTCTAATTCTTTGATCGCGTTGAGAATCTTCTTAGTAAATGAAACCGTGTGCGCAATACAGAACGTCCACAATAAATGCATACACGTTGATAACCCAAAGTTACAGTGTCATCTTCATGATTTTCAATCTTCAAAGAATCATTTCCAAGTTTCCAGCATGCATCATATATGTGATCAGAGTGAGTGATCTACAAATAAAGAATTAATATTACAATTGGACAAAAGAAAGTGAATATACATATATTCTTATATATAAAATTCTCGTGTCACAATGTTAGTCTGCATACTCCTCCGAAATGGGTGGACCGATTCTCATGAAATTTTCTGTGCATATCGGGTAAGTCTGAGAATCAGCCAACATCTATTTTTCATATGTACCACGGGCGAAGCCGGGGCGGACCGCTAGTATTAATATATATAAATCTCGTGTCACAATGTTTGTCCTCAATGGACTTCTAAACCACTGAACTGATTATAATAAAATTCGCACACCATGTGCAGTTCGATCCAACTTGAGAGATAGGATAGTTTAAACATGTAGGTACCACGGGCGAAGCCGGGGTGGACCGCTAGTAAGAATATATTTATTCACATAATTCCTTGAAGTTTTATTCGCGAAAACAAGAAACAAAAACTCCAATCTTATTTCTCTAAAAATAAAATACAGCAATATAAAAGATTCATTTAAAACGCGAAATCTCACGGCTAAGATATTTTAAGGCTAAAATAATATAACCGAAAATATCTCGGTGAGATTAATAAAAACTTATAAAAGATATAATCCAGCGGAATGAAGCCAACTTTTAGAATATTTCTACACATAACGAGTGGATCTGGAAACGTGACCTACATCCTCGATCTAGATATATGCTATAAGTTTTATCCGTGACTTCACTTGCATTAACGTTATGTCGAATACTGAGTCTAGTTAGTGCCTTATTATTGGTACGGATATAATTTTTCAATGAGCGTCGCGCATTGCCTTGAAATTGAATCAGGTAGAGCTTAAGATTTTCTTTGGGCATTAAATGCTACTAGATTTCAAAGAAAAAACCGTATAGTTCCCGTTCCTGTAGGATTTACGGGATAAAAAGTCTATGTCTTAATCTGGGTCTTCACCTATATACCTAATTTAATTGCTATCGATTCAGTAGCATTTACGTGAAAGAGTAACAAACATCCATCCTCACAAACTTTCGCATTTTCAATATTAGTAGGATGGTAATCGTTACAGGTATGTAGGGAAATTTAGTGAATATTGTTGGCTTTAGGAATGTATGTTGGGTACGTGTCAGTCAAATGTTATGGTAAACAAATTAATTTTGAAAACGCATCAAGGCATTTCTTTATTCGCGCAACGCGTTGTGATCGTTTTCATTGGAACTACAACGCGATGTGGATATTTAATAATTTTTAACTCAATGAGCGTTTTCGATCTTTGAGCGTAACTTACCTACTCATAATTAATTGCGAAACTATATCTAAAATTACAATCAGTGAGTTACAACGAAATTTAAATATCTATTCGAACTTTTAACTTGTTTTCAAAGTTACCTACTTGATAGTTTAACTTTTAATTGACTATTTCAAGCTAGGATAGACCTGTAAAAACAATTTACTTGATCACGTTCAAAAATAAACGAATTTCTTTATTTTAAGTCCATCATTACAGACTTCATTAAGCTACAGTGATCGTATTAATACATAAGTACATTGCTTCGATTGCAATTTCGAAGGACCAAAAACTGAAGCTAATGAACTTTAAGCTTCATAAGTATGCCTTGTCATTACTCCTGACTGATAAATACAGTTGGAGAGAAAAGCGTTTTTCGATATTTTTTATGTGAAATATGTGCCAATTATTTTTGGAGTGTGGAATTTATGAATATTTTTTTATACATAATATGTATATAGAAAGCATTTTTTCATCGTTGAATGCTTTTCTTTACAGACACAATAATTATTATATTTTAGTTGTAGAGCTGTCTAAATCAATTGAAGGAAATTTTAGATAGTTGTGTAGTTTGCGTTGACTTGCAGTTTTGTATTCTTCTTCGTTTTATAGAAATAAAATAAGTAATAACATTATGTTACGATTGCCATGCCATCACACACATTTGAAACTATTTATAAATGAGGTTCTATTTTGCACTTTCACACCACCATTGTTTACATAAAAAATAACAAAATTATCAAAACAAATAACAATATATCGGAGATACCACTTCCAACCCTTCTAATTGATCAATTCTTACTCAACAGAAATGTATTTCGTTCAACAAAAGGGCGATTTCATCAAAAAATCTCCAATACAAGTTATGTCCGTGATTGTACTCTCTAGGGCCAATCATCGTTCCTGCTATAACGATGTTACCTGATTGCCTTCATTTTATTCGCAATTAAATTCGCTTACAAATTATGTTTTTAATTTCGTGATTTTGTGTATTGATTTTATGCTTGTGATTCGTTGGAAAATAATACAAATAGTTTAAAGTTTGATCGATTTTTAATTCGTGTTTTTACATTATTCACTAAAAATATAAATGGGGATATTAAGTATGTTTGTATTGTATTATCCAAATTACTCGTAAAATTGAAAATAATATAATCATCACAAACATTATTATTTACTAGCTGCGATTCGCGGTTTCACCTGCGTGGTCCCGCTCCTCATGTTAGTGAACTTAGCAGATCATTTTTAGCAGATCAAAAAAAAAAAAAATGTGAGTTCTTATCGCGTGCAGTTGAGTTCTACAGTTCCTGATACTTTTTAGACATTTGAAAAAACCCGACCTGGACCCGGCTTAACGTGATGCTAAGACGTAATGCTACGACGTGATGCTACGACGTAATGCTACGACGTGATGCTACGGCGTGATGCTACGGTGTGATGCTACTTCGTGATGCTACGGCGTAATGCTACGGCATGTGTAACGGCGTGATGCTACGGCGTGAAGCTACGGTGTGATGCTACGGTGTGATGCTACGGCATGATGCTACGGCATGATGCTACGGCGTGATGCTACGGCATGATGCTACGGCATGATGCTACGGCGTGATGCTACGGCATGATGCTACGGCGTGATGCTACGGCGTGATGCTACGGCGTGATGCTACGGCGCGATACTACGGCATGAAGCTACGGCATGATGCTACGGCATGATGCTACGGCATGAAGCTACGGCATGATGCTACGGCATGATACTACGGCGTGATGCTACGGCGTGATGCTACGGCGTGATGAAATATGACATAAATAAATTTTCTAGTATTTCTAAAAAGTATCAGGAACTGTAGAACTCAACTGCACGCGATAAGAACTCACATTTTTTTTTGATCTGCTAAAAATGATCTGCTAAGTTCACTAACATCCGCTCCTCTTGGTCTTAGCGTAATGATATAGGTATAGCCTATAGCATTCCTCGATAAATGGGCTATCTAACACCGAAATAATTTTTCAAATCGGACCAGCAGTTCCTGAGATTAGCACGTTCAAACCAACAAACAAACAAACTCTTCAGGTTTATAATATTAAATATAATAGAACTACCATCCAATAATATACTATGTTATCTACTCTTAGAAACTAATACGTCAAACTAAAAAATAATACAAAAACTGCGAAAAAGTTAATAAATAATAAAACAGAAGAACTACAATATGAGCGTCCCTCGTCATTGTTTCAATAACAGCGTGACAGTTTTTTCATAATATGTCACGCATATAGAGAAAAGTAATATAAATAATTGTTAATAGTTATGTTTGATATTATTTACGTGAAAATTCTCCAAAATAGAAAATAGTTATTGTTACGTTTTACATGACATAACCAAATCTATGTAAAGACAGAATTATGCTTGTTTTATAAAATAAAAGAGCGTGCGTGCCGAGCATACGTGTCAGAAGTGAAACTTCTTTGGCAAGATTTTACATCGTTGCCTTACTCCATCCGGTATTGCCTTGACCTTGAAATCTTACTATCAACATACATAGTTTACCTTAAAAAAATCTTTAACAACAATAGTTTAACTTAAAATATTAAGAAAAAAGCGAATATTCGTCATCGAATTTTCCTTCTTACACTTCAAAAATACGTCCAATACGGTGTCGAAATTGTAAAATGCAATTCAATAATAGGTGTGAAGGGATCCGTCCTCCACACGACTCAGCAAACTTTAAAATGAAAAAAGTACGCATCCATGAAACGCCTTCCCAGCAATTTCTATTTCTCAGACATTCACAACAATCTACACTCTGATCAAAACCTTATCGCTTACATACAAGGCACATTTCACAACGCCCTGCCACAAATCTCCATAACTCATTTTTCGCAGAGGACTACAAAAGTTCATGTTTTATCGAAATATTCGAATCGTATCGGAATCGAGCGATTTATTATTGAAGTTTGTGTACAGGCTATACAAGTTTAAAGTAGATAAGTTTTGTCTATGGACGGTAAATCATAGATGCTCTATACAAAATTGGGACGTTTTTCCCCATTTCTTATGTTGATTACAAGTCTAGCCGAAAAACATTTAACATAGAACAAAAAAGAGCGTGTTCCAAGCTCACGTGTCAGAAGTGAAACTTCTTCTACAAGATTCAAAGATAACAAAATAATCGTCTTACTCCGTGACGTGACTTTGAAATTTTACTCTCAACGCGCATAAAGAAGCTTCACATCAATAATAGTAATGTGAAGAAAACATTATCATGTTTTTAAGTTAAATCAATTTATTATCTGTCAAAAATGTATCCAACATTAATTGTGTGCGTCTAAATTATATCTCATTTTCCCGTTCAAAACAAACATAAATTCAACACGCAATAAACAACACAATTAAATAACATCTCAGCCGAATCTAATCCTGATTGTGTGAATTAATTCAAACGGTGGCACAATAAACAATTATACAGTTTACATGGCGGGTAACGAAACTGACAGATGTCAACACATGTCAGTTTTGGCGGCAATCGTGCGGTGTCATGGCGGCCTGTCAGGTTGCGTTGAGTTTATTTGCTAGTTACGAATGTGTGGTTATGAAAATTGACGTTTTCTGTACATAATATTATTGTGTACTCTTTAAATTGAGAGGAAATATTTTTAGTTTTATATAGAACTAGCGGTCATAATATTTACGTCTTCTCTACATATGAACCATCCTCGTACTTCAAGGAATATAATAAAAAAAGAATTATCGAACTCGGTTCAGCCGTTCTCGAGTTATGCGCTTACCAACACATTTTGCGATTCATTTTTATATATAAGATGAATAAGATCATAACTACCACACCGATTTCACATACTTAATTAATTTGACGAAACACTAATTTCAAATGTCAGAAGGTACAACACGGAAGGCAACAGCTTTTAATAAAAGAATAATTATTATCAAAATCGATACTCCCAGTCTTAAAGCACACCCAGTCGAAAGTGATAAGGTATCAAACCCAAAATAGAGTCAAATAGAGTCACTTTTCCTTTTTTGAAGTCGGTTAAAAGATGATAACAATCATAAAAATTTCTAATAAAGTGTTTTTTTTTCAGAATTTATCGATTTTGATTTAGGAAAGATTTTAAATTAAAGTAATAAATTAAATTTTTTTCACGTAACCCCGTTATTTTTGTTATAAGCACCTGCACGTATTTTGAAAGTTGTGTACTGTTTATTCTTCAAAATTTTCAATATAGAAGTTGTTAAGCCTCGTTTTCGTATTATTGTAACAAAGTCAGAAGCCAAAGGATTATAAGAGCCTTTCATTAAGTTTTGTTAAACTTCTCGATGGCCACGTGAGGCGGTTGCTAATATTGTGTATTTATCTTTGATTATGAGTGAGTTGGATTAGGCTGGAGGCACAATGGGTATTAAATAATAACGAATTTAAAAGGAAATTTATGTATCAAGCTTTTAGGTGAAGTAGGAAAGCGAATTATTTCTTAGATTGTTGATAATCGATACTAATATTATAAAGAAGAAAGGTTTGTAATTATGTACCTATGTATATATGGTTTTCACGCATAAACTACTAAACCGATTTTGATAAAATTTGGCACAGATAATCTTTAGACCCTGAGAAAGAACATAGGCTACCTTTTATTGCGAAATATGTACCACGGGCGAAGCCGGGGAGGACCGCTAGTAAATAATATTAACATAGCGTAAAGTTCGAAGTATAGAGCTAAACATAAATAGGAGCCTATAAGCTTATGCCCATTGCCCGCGCATTATGACAAATACCTACCCTTTTCTTGCACCCTTATTTCTTACTAATATTATAAGTGTTTGATAGCTATTCTTTTTGTGTATATCAACTTGTACTTTCAACCGCCATGATACATCGCATTTCCATGGGAATTTCCTTATAGTTTTTTTCTAAATACCCTATAACGTATGTGATATTAGATGTACGTTAAAGATAACCCAGTGTACCCACAGAATTATGAAGACGTTTGCAGTGTAACTTTTACCGTGTACTCGACTTAGAAGTTTAACGAACAAAATTCCGAATTATCTGAACTTCGATACGTAACAACGACAAGTATGTACAACTCGTACTACATTATTTACTACGATACTTTCTTTTGAATGAAGGCACATTAATATTCAGTATGTGGCTCTTTCTTAATAGTTAATTGTAGTACTAGTTTATAGAATAATAATTATTATAAATGCGAAAATAACTCTTTCTGTCTATCTGTTACTCAATCACGCCTAAACTACTGAACCAATTTTCATGAAATTTGGAGATATTATGATATCCGAGAAAGGACATAGACTACTTTTCCCAGGAAAATGACGCAATCCCGGAAATCCCACGGGAACGGGAACTATGCGGGTTTTTCTTTGACTGCGCGAGCGACGCCGCGGGCGGAAACCTAGTAGTTTTATAAAACTAAAGTAAACGTTTTAATAAGAAAAACCATGGACCGATATAATCTCAAGGAAAAACTTATGATTATTTTATGGTCGCCGATGTTTGTTAAATGTAAAAATTTTCAATTAAATATGTACGTTTCAAGTAGGTTAAAATCGAGTCGGTTGCATACGAATATAATATAGAAAAATATATGAAAAACCTGTTAAAAACACACACAAATTATAAGTACTTACTGAAAATGTTATCTAAAACTAATCTGCAAAATTCTAAAGATCGATTTCATCTTTCTATACAAAACACGAGCCAAAATAAACAAAGACAAACGTTCTAAACATTTCAGAATATTTCAGACTTATAGAATTTAATCAGAGCTCACAGCAAAATAATCCGGGTTAGCTCACCATACGTTAGTTCGTCGGCACGGCGTTTGAATATTCATTGCTTGCTCGAATAGCCGTGTTTACAACTATACTCCTTTATAGCGTTCAAGTGATTTAGGTACAATGCGATTGCTCCTTTCGGCTGGTGTTGATAAATGTGTAAACGCTCTCGTGGTAAGCGTGTCGTGTAATTTATAAGAATTGTTTTGTGAATATTTATTTTTATAGTTGTTTATTTATTTGAGTTGAGTTTTTCGAAGCGGTTTAAATTTATCTAAGTATGTACTAGCTTTTCGCCCGCAGCTTCGCCCGCGTAGTCAAAGGAACACCCGCATAGTTCCCGTTCCCGTATGATTTTCGGGATTAAAAAATATCCTATGTTTTTTATACAAGTTAACCTCTATATGTGTGTGCCAAATTTCATAAAAATCGGTTCAGAAGATTTTGCGTAAAGTACAAACAAACAAACATACAACTTTCGCATTTATAATTATATTAGTAGGATATTTTATTAAACGTGTGGATACAATATATTTTGTGAATGAATAATTTTAGGTTGGCAGAATATTAAATGTTTTCTTCTGTATAAATAAATCTGCTAACTTATTTATACAAAATATTGTCATCCGATTTATTATTCTACGCTAAACTGCCACCAAAAATTGCCAAAAATACAGAATTCACGGTAAATTTCCAAAAAAAACAAAGGTCGAAAATACATTCCCAATCACCAATACATAATTGACATTGAGAACCGGAAGAAAGATGGCGCGACCTCCGTCCGGGGAAATGTCAAAGTTTTCCAACTTCCTGTTATTGAATTTTAAACTAGTTTGCGTTACGGATTCAAATATAAGTTTTTTGAATTGAATTCGTATAAACGGGCTTCACATGTTATATTGGATACGTATTGATATGCTGTTTTTAGTTTTAATAATTAACAATGTTCTTAGAAGTTATCTATACTAATATTATAAAGAGGAAAGGTTTGTAATTATGTATGTATGGTTTTCACGCATAAACTAGTGGACCGATTTCAAAAAGTCTTTCAACATTAGAAAGCTGCATCTTCACTGAGCAACATAGGCTATATTGCATTTTGAAAAAAATTAGAGATCCTTACCAAAAATGCAATAATGTAAGCCAAGGTGTAAAAAATTCTTTAATAAAAATTCTGTCATCGCGTGCGCTGCGGAATCTATTCCTTGAAGTACGAGGATGGTTCTTATCAAAAAAACGTAAACATAACAATATATTATAACAAAGTCGGACCGCTAGTATAATATAAAAAACTTAGATTATCATAGTGAAATGTCACCCAAATTACGTTTTTTCTATGCTTTTAAAATAATTTACTGCGAACGTGATTTTATGCATGCAATACCTACCTAATATACACGTATAGAAAATTACTTAGCAGCGGCTGAATCAATTTTGATGGAACTTACCTATCATGCTTTTAATATTAACCTATAATTTTTTACTAGTAACTATTTGAAGAATATAAATAATACAATTTTAATCACCATTTAAAACCGTTTTATTTCAACACCGCAATTTAACCCTGAATAAATTATAATTAAAATATTAAATCAAAACATTAACCGTTCTCAATTACTCTAGGTCCATTATAATGTCCTTGGTTAAGCCAGATTAAATTTAATCCCCCTCATAATAGGGTTTAAATTTAATTAACGGGTTATGTTTGATTTGTCAAAGTGTTAAATAATTAGTGAAAACCGTATAAAAGTGAATCCTTTGAATGGTTTTAACTCTTTGACTGTAATTTTATTGAGTTTTTTAATTGGAGTGCGATCTATTTGAGTATGTAATAGTATGAATAGTTTGAATGTGTGTATGTATTTATTAAATATTATGTAGTAGGTATATGAAACCATATTTTGAATGCGTATAAAGTTTTAAGGATTCATATGAAGTATATTCAAATGAAAATATGCCTATGTCCTAGCAGTAGGAAAAAAAATAGAAAAAGAATAGGCAGATGATAATGGTAATACAATGCATAATATGTTTTGATTAATAAATATGTACAAGTAAATTGGAAACCAAATTGAAAGCCCTTCCCTATCTGATTGAATTAAAATAATAAATTAATTTAAATATTAATTAAACACAGGTTGATCCCTAGTTATTTACTTATTATACCTCTATGTAAAATGGAGTAGAAAATTTAATAAAAATTTACCGGCCTGTTCTAAGAAAATTCCATAATTATAAAATCCTAAATATCTGTGACATATCATCAAGTAAAAAAGAAAAATAATAAACTCCAAGACAACGTCATAAATATATACGATACGTATAAAAAATATTTACCGTATCTGTAACGAGACGTCGTAAAAAAAAATTTCAAGCAAATTACTTTTTTAATTTACGGCCCGCCATTTTTAATTTAGTTCGCTCCTTTGTTGTTTCAAATTGAAATTCCTGTATGTAACGCTCTGAAGATTTTAAGAACTTAACTATATATTAATAATAAGAACTTATCTATGGATATAAGGTGTCTAGTTTAATTAAAAAGGCTGTATGAATGTTTATGTACGCCCTTTGTAAGATTTAATGAATTTTAAAAATATTGTCGTACTTTTTCTTAGTTTTTTACTTTGTGAATGAACTAAATAGCGTGAATTATAATAGACACAAAGCATGTTTGAGTTCTGGTTTAAGTCAAATAAAAAAAATCCGATTTATGAAACTTTAAAACCAGGGTCAAGAAGTTGACTGTGTAACTACCAAAAATATTATAATCTTAGAGGTATACGGTCTACCATATTGTTTTTTTTAAAGTGAAAACTTCTTTAGCGGCGTTGAGCACTTTTTCTGTAATGGGTATAAAAATTTTAAACTCGCGTCAGGACACGTAACCTGATCGAAAAAGCGTAAGACATAATATCAAACATGCTCAACGTTAATAATCAAGTTTTCACTTCTGCCGGCACTCCCCCAGTGCAACCCGTCTTTTTTTTACAACGAAAGACTGTTTTAATAATGTAAATATTATTATATTGATATCTAAGTTGTAACGTAATGATTTCTTATAAATAAAAAACTGTAGCTAAAAGTCTTGTTAATTCGTCTACAAATTATATTAAACGAAATAATTGGAATAATATGCTTTCCGACTGTTCCTTTGAGTTTAAATTACCCTTATATTTAAGCACTAAAGTCCTTTTTCTGTCAGATTTTCATACAAAAAGATCTAAGTTTGTAAGAAAAACATATTCCCTAGTAAGTAACAAAATACTAGTATAAAATACAATTTCCAAAGTGACTTATTCACCGCCTTACACCGCCAAATATCGGTAAAAACGCATCACTAAATCTCCGTATCACAAATCGCAACACATTAGTGTTGTACCCTTATCGATGTCTTGGACGGTTTCCATGGCCACGCCTCTCGTGTTATCGATAAATTATCGACTAGACTTGGCTTTGTTTTGTGGATCTTTAGTATATTAGATTTATGTGATCTTAGTGTAGTTAAAGTGAGTTATGGCATGCATTTTGCTCAACGTTGTAAGTGCGGGTATCGAGGTTAAATGAGTTAGAGTGAAGTGGTTATTCTTGAGGTTGTAATAGGTTCAAAGTTTGATTTATCCGTTAATGTTATTGTAGCTGTCGTGTTTGAACCTTCATCCTTGTGTTTGTTTCTTCAAATCTGTTTTTATTCTATTTGTTCATAGTAATTAAGGAGAGATTTTATTCAATTATGTTACACCTGATATTTTTGTTTTAATGGCATTCAAATGCTACATCTTGTTAAATGTTACATCTTCTCTCATTTTATCAGCTTATTTCTATACTAAAAGTCGCAAGGCAATACTCTGTATATATAATTACTACAACGTTTATCTCGAAAATAAATCCCAGACTACTAAAAGAAACAATTTATAAAAATTCATAACACAAACCCAATTTATCGATACATTTCCACCACTACGCAAAGTATCGATGACTCCAGCACATCACTATCAATTTGGCAAGCTGTCATTGGCAAGCTCCAGGCGATGCATTATGCGCTATCGCAAGCTGAAAGGTGAAATATTTGGATAATTTCGCTTATCGATGAATTTTTTAAGTCGACGGCATTAGTAGCGCTAATGTTGCGAAAGATTCTTTTTAAAGGTAAGTACTTTGGATATATTTATTATTTTAAAACTGACTTTAGGGAATTTAGTTGTACAACTATAGTGTAAGACCTGATAATTACTTGTTATGAAATAAACTAATTAATGTGTGTGTGTTTGTACGTGTGTGTGTGTAATACGAATGTGTGAGTGCAAGAAAACTAAACATAAAACCTTCCTCAAGAACTACGATTTCAGGTAAAAACTGAATGAAAACCGGTACAGTAATTTTTGAGTATAATGCAAACAGACATTCGTGGTGGAAGGTATGTTTATAATAGTGATAACTGATAAGGTGGAAATATAGGATTTATATAATAGGTATGCCTTTTAAGTAGGTATGTATATGACATTTTCTTAACTTTCTTTATTATTAATTTTATTTACAACTAGCTTTCCACCTGCGGCATCGCCCGCGCAAAAGAAAGAAAAACCCGCATAGTTCCCGTTTCCGTGGGTTTCCGGGATAAAACCTATCCTATGTCCTTTCTCGGGTATCAAAATATCTCTATACCAAATTTCATGCAAATTGGTTCAGTATTTAAGGCGTGATTGAGTAACAGACAGACAGACAGAGTTACTTTCGCATTTATAATATTAGTATGGATACACAAAAGCAATACTTTTTTCATCTTTCTCATTTGCGTTATTTTGACAAATTCACATAATATACTTGAATAACTTACGAACAGAAATAACTTTAGATTCCGCATTTTCAGTGCACGTTGACGTCTTGTGTCCCGAGGGGGCAGAGTCCTACTTGTTGGCAAACTTGAGGTTTAAATAAAATAGATTTTCAATGGGCTTCCTTAGTTGCTAGATAAAAAATTTATTTTTAGTTTATTTCAAATTTTGATAAAAATAGCAGTTGTGTTTTTTTTTTTAATTTGAGAAGTAGGTATTTCTCTACATTTTATTTACTGCTGTGAAAGTACATATCAATATTTCCAAAATTCAGATAGTTATTCAAAGTATATTTAAGAATACAGGAATACCTCTTTAAGAGAGTTACACAGAAATGTATAAGAATAAAAAAAACGTTATGCAGTCTTCATAGTATGCGTACAAATTAACGTGTGTGTGTGTGTTTGTAGTTAATCGATTTGTTGGCAAGCTTTGGTAATATCAGAAACAGCTTTAACCCCCTCTGAAATAAAACAGCTTATAAATGCTCATTACAACATACGAGTTTTCCCTTTATACTAATACAAAATGGCAGCCAAATGTTTACGTAAAGGCTTATAAACGCGCCCTACTGGAAGAGTTTTTTTACATAAAAAACCACCCTCAGGTAATCCTAATAACGAAGATAACGAGATGAATCGTTAAAAACGTTAAAAATGTCGTTAACCGCTCAAGTATCTTGTTATTTATGGAAATGATTCCGATTCCGATCGTTACCCGTTTACGTGCCATTTACATGTCGCGATCAGTCGTGTCGTTACATTTTATCGTGTGGTGTTAACACCGTAATGAGCGTCTGGTTATAATCGGCTTGTTTAAGTCATGCTAAACATAATATGCATGTAATTAATTGTAAATTATTAGTTGGAGCAGAAAATTATGGTAATGTGTTTAATTTTTCTAATTGATTGTTGCACGATATTGTAATAGACTTATTATTATGTTTGTACTTTGAATTATAAGTTTATTAAGTTTTAAATAGAGCGCTTACAAGCAACTTACAAGTTTGTCTTTTAATTTAAATTTAAGATGTATTCTAGCATATTTATTACAAAGTAATTTATTCATGAAAAGCTGTTATTAATTCTAACATCTTTTGGAATAATTATGTTTACAAGGTTTCTATTCACAAAACCTCTAAAGGGAATCACTTTAAATGCAAATTTAAATTAAAATTTAATCATCCTGAGGTTTATAATCGGTTTCACAACTTTTCAGATAAAATTTGTCTTTAAATTTACTACAATAATATCGTATTTAGTGAACTCAATGAAGATAAAATCGATTTACTGATTTATAAAATATAAGAATTAAAATAATAAAGTGGAATGTCGTGGTAATTGTATTATATTTATAAAACAAATGCATATTCATAGTTGTAAAATTATAAAAATGACAGTATTTATATTTCATCAGTTATAATAACGATAAATCTGAAATATCGTGTCGTGATCGTATCGTACGATATAAATTTCGATGCTATAATGAGATGACTACACTTAACTCTGCCAGAGACATAATTATGCAACGTTGTTTGGTTTTTCTTAAGAGGACAAAGAATGTCTTCAGGAATTATACAGAGAATCTTATTTGGATAGTATTATCCTTTGAATTTGTATTTTTAAAGTCTGACGATTTAAAGGGGCTTTCGGTTTCAGTACGATTGAGAAACACAATATGCTATTATTGCTATGTTACCTTTATGAAAGTAAAATAATTAATTGAATTATAGTAGACTAGCCGCTCATCCCGGCTCCGCTTGGTTGACCCGGGATAAAATAAAGAAAATATAGGGCAAATGTGGCTTCTTGCTGGTTAAATAATTTAAAAAATCTGTTCTGTAGTTTCCTTTCTCTTGAATATGCAGATTCGCATTCGGATGGGTATACATATACCCATGCGAGTCGAATCTGCATACATACAATAGTATTATGGCATATGCTATTGCAATAGCATATGCCGTAGATAATTCAACATAGAAACATAGAATAGAGCATGCAAGTTTTGCAAAACTTGCATGCTCTATTTCCACCCTTTAAAGATAAATGAAAAAAAAAATCATAATAATATGTTTTGACCGTGGGTCTTCTACTTCTACTGAACGGGTATGTTGTAATTAAATCTTTCTACATTTTTATCCATCCCAAACAATAATCTTCAATTTATAAGTACATATTTGGTAACTTATTATTAAATACGCAACATCGACATCATAAATTAGGCGCCAATAAATTGCCAAAGTATTAATAAACTACCCACATTTGTCTATGAAAAGTTATGATAAACTGGTACTGTATCATCAATAACAGGAAAGATATAATCTATTTACGGTATGTGTCGCAAAAGTATACATTTGGCAAGACACCAGGCTAGTCTAGGAGCCGGCGACGTAAAACTTTAAGTGCTTTAGTTTGGAACTTTTTTATTTTTACACTGCATTGTGAATTTTTTACGGATGGAATGGCAGATGAGGGACGTTTTTTTGGATACTAATGCATTTGATGTTTTTATTATGATTTTGGGTATTATTACTTTTTGATACATGGTATGCATAATGATGATCTTACAATACTCTAAAAGTGTTAATTAGAATATACTTATAAAGTTTAACTCACTATGTGATATATTTAATTGAATTGATATTTAATTACTTGTTTCGTCTTTAGATACATGTTAATATATATAAATAATAAATAACGTGATATAATCATGCAACAGAATTAAGAAGGTATTGCACTGAATAAATTAAAATTAAAATATTATTATTAGCATAATTGATACATATTGTATGTTAATTTGAGATTTATAGCTAAACTAGAGGTCCGCCCCGGCTTCGCCCGTGGTACATATTTCGCAATAAAAGGTAGCCTATGTCCTTTCTCGGGTATCAAAATATCTCCATACCAAATTTCATGCAAATTGGTTCAGTAGTTTAGGCGTGATTGAGTAACAGACAGACAGACAGAGTTACTTTCGCATTTATAATATTAGTATGGATATTTTACCCATATAAAGAGAATACTATTATCATAGTCATTTAAACATATTATTTTTAAAACATTGGACGATATACATAACAAAATATAAATAAACAAAGGAAACTAGCTCTTACGTCATACGTAAGTCGTATCTTTCTACAGATAATCGCGTGCCACGACTACATCTTGGCAAAGAACCACTTGTCTCAATATGCACTTTGTGCTTTAAACTATATATTTGTACGAATTTCTGTAACCTTTGTGAGTAACCTAAATATTATAAACGTAAAAGTGTGTATGTTTGTTGATGTTTGAAGCAAAACCCACTGAACGGATTTTGATGATACTTGGCTGTCATGTAACTTCATATAATTATTATGTACGGCAAAATATCAATATTATAATATGGAAAAAATCGATTTTTCTGGAGGGTTCCCGTTATATTGCATTATATAGAAAACTAGCAGTGCCCTTCTATTTTATACGCATTGCTCCGCTCGGCTCCTGTTAGTGTTAGCGTGATTTAGCTTATAGCGTTCCTCGATGGGCTATCCGAAAGAATTATTCAAATCGGACCAGTAGTTCCTGAGATTAGCGCTTTCAAACCAACAAACAAACTCTTCAGCTTTATAATATTAGTATAGATATAAAAAAAACTAAATAATCTAGATACGTAACTAATTTTGATAATTTTTTCATAAATTGGAAGCTACATTTCGTAAATCATCTAATTAGTTTTTTTACATAGTAGAGCCTAGTAATTTATAGATAGTGTATAAATAATATGAAAATACTCACTTTCTAAGAACTATACTTCTCGATTGTGGAATCGATGTTCTTGTGAAGAAGTTTTAGATTCACTTGAGGTTTTGTGTTTATGACAAGGTACTTTACTTGGATATGACTTGGCTTTTATATAAAAAATAAAGGTTTTTCTTTCTTCAATGATTGGTAGTATTTTGTATATTACAGATATTGATTGAAAAATTCAAGGCGAAATAAGCTTAAACTGTATCGATTATTATTTGTGTATTCGAAAATATTCGAAGGAAAGAAAAGTATATAAAATTTGATTATAATAATTATCCCATATTAAAATTCAGAAAAATCTGTTCAACCGGTTGAATATTTGTAGACATCTAAACTAAATCAATTTATTTCTCACGTCAGGGTCACGAGTGGCCGCGTTAGTCAGGCGTCCCGGTTTGGCGCGAAAGGATGCGGGTTCGAGTCCCGCCTCGTGATCGAATTTTTTCTATTCTTTATAAATTTAAATTTATTTCTACTAACTTAACGACAAGCATTTAGTTTTGAATTTTTGTATTCAAAAATCTTTCCAAACCGTAACAAACGAGTATATGCGGTTTCAGACAAGCGCAGCCTGGCGGCAAGCCAATAGCGTAAATACTCCTATCTGTAAACTGTACCTTTGAATTTATTGTGCAATGTAAAATGTGTCTTATTTCGAATGGACGTAATGTTAATGTTGGTTCAATTTGAGGATAGGTGCAGAATGTAACCTATATGATACTAGGATGCGTTTAAAAATGCCGCTATCGTTCAGTTAAAGTTTTATTGGTTTTGGTTCAGTTTTTTCTAAGATAGCTTCGGACTAACAGAAATATAGACAAAGAGACGGATTAAAAATACATTATATGTAATAATATTAATTATTATATATTATTCTTTAATTACCACGAGCAATGCAAAAACTAATATACATTAATATACATACGTAATTAATAATATTCTTATTTATTTTGTCAATGTTTATTTTACACGTATTCAATTCTATCCTACACAATTTTTTCCATATTACCAAAGCATACTTACTACACTAAAAACCTACACAAAAACTATCCTTATCACCATATAATCGTCGTTGTAATCTCAAATCGTACACCAAAATAAAGAATTGAATTCACTAATATCTATAAAAATTGGCACCAGCTCTGACCATATCTCACTGCAACGGAACACTGGATTCTGGCCAGTAAATATGCATCGACCACGCCCTCCTGATACACTTGGAAACGTACTGCTTTTGGAGAATTGAAAGGAATTTATTTCAAGACCTCGAAACAGAAAAATATACTACAAGTAAGCAAGAAGTATAAAAAAATGTTGTGTGGTTTTATGAAACTACGGTAAAAGTGAAACTTAGGCACAAAATTATCATATTTGTACGATTATAATTATCGTACGGTTCGACCGTCACGCGACATGCGCTACACAGACCAAAAAGTTTGAGACGATGTAATAAAAGTTTCACTTTAAAAATATTGAGTTAGTTTGTTTGAACGCGCTAATCTCAGGAACTACTGATCCGATTTGAAAAATTATTTCGGTGTTCGATAGCCCATTCATTGAGGAAGGCTATAGGCTATATTATATCATCACGCTAAGACCAACAGGAGCGGAGCCACGCGGGTGAAACCGCGGAGTGCAGCTAGTAAGTAATAAATTAAGATTTATGATCGAATTTTAATTATTATTAATTTGATTTGTTTCTTTTATTCATCTGAATTTGAATAATAATTGCAAACCAATTGAATCAACCAGACTCGTAGCAGTATTTAGTAAATTAAACTGAAAAAAAAATTGTCATATTATCCAGGATAACTTTTAAACGATAAGCTGATGATTTGCAGAACATGTTAAAATATGAACTAACAGTCGAAGTCTAGCTGTAGAGGTTTATAAACAGCAAAAAAAGTTCTTATCCCATAATTTTTGTTAATCTTAAATAATTTGCAAATCGTTTTCACTGACTGTAATGTCTATAGTTTGCTACACTGCTATCAATTCTCTCAAACAATTAAAGTATCTATTAAATATATACAAAGCACTACAGGAATGTTGACTCTATTTCTCTTTCAAGGAGCATTCGGAGAAAATATTCGCAAAAGAAAGAACACTATGTTCTAAAAGGAACGGCCACAGAGTAAATAAATTCAGATGCAACGTTGTATTTTTTATTATTCCTTTGTTTTGTTCCATTTGTGTGGTTATGGCCGGTTGGAATCGCTTGCTGTTTGAATTTAATGCCATTTTACTTAGTAAAGACCATCGGTTTGGTATTTATTGGCATCTTAACAGTTTAAGGAAATATTTTATTGGTACAGGGATTTGTGTTCTGAAAGAAAATCGGTTTGAGATAAATTTGCACCTATTTGTGTGTTTTGTATTTTAGTTCTTGGTCTATACAATTGATTTTTTGACGTGATAACGTTTTTAAAATCGTTTTAGTCGGGTGACATGTTCAGAAACTTGTGTCACACCAAAACCTCACGAGCGCGATAGCAGGTATAACGAGAGAGAGACGGACCGATCTCCCGTCTCATCTCGAGCGCTGCCACCAATAAGACGTTATCACGTAAACATCTCAATCGTAAACCTACTTTACAAACAGCCAATTTTTTTTGTTAACAAGCTTAGTTGTCGTATTTTTTTTGTGCAAATACATCCTTAGGCATAACATACATAAATTCTTAACATTAGGAGCACATACATAATAATTTATTACAAAGCATTTAAAAATACTCATTATTTGTCCTTTACTGAATATCGATCACATAGCTTAGTCGTAGAATGAGGCTTTAGGTATAGAATATGCTACAATGTCTGGTTATAGTTTTAACCACTATCAACATATTAATAAATTTGAACAAACCCTCTATACCATTCTACTCTGTACAACATGTTTGCTCTGTCAAAACCATAAAGATCTCGCCACATTTTATATTTCAATGATAAATAGAGTTGAAACAAAACGATTTTGAAGCGTTTTGTAAACAAGTTTGTTTGAAATTCGCGTGAATTGTTCACGAAAGTGCGTTTACAGTGCGTGATGAATTTGGTTTCGTACTTTTATAAACAACTACCTGTGCCCTGCGGTTTTACCCGCATTGCTCCGCTCCTTTGGGTCTTAGCCTGATGGTATATATTCTGGAGCCTTCCTCGATAAATGGGCTATCTAACACCGAAACATTGCCCACATCGGACCAGCAGTTCCTGAGATTAGTGCGTTATAAGTTACAGCCTAAAAGATATAATAATATTATGTACTTCTCGCATTTTACTGCTCAATTTTTAATTCAAAATTTATTTTCTTTACCTTCCTGACCTTGCCATTGATTTTAAAAGAGCAACTATGGAGTTTCTTGCCGGTTCGGCTCCATAGATACTGCTTTCCGAATCGGTGGTAATTGTTAAAAATATGTAATGGCGATTCGAAAGTGCTTCTAAAGGAAGTCTAATTGAATAAATAAATATTTGAGTTTGCCACTAATTCATTTTTAATTATTTTCCTCTCACTAAGCAAGATCTTTCTGACCCTTAAGACACGTGGGAATTAATCAATGGGTCTCAAATAAAAGGTATTTCACGCCAAATGTACGTTATTAGCAAAAATCACCTATTCTACTCGTAATAGTCGACGTAATAATAATCTCGACCATTGTGTGGTGCAAGTTATAAGTGGAGCGTTTTTTATTTATATTTCTAATAGCGATCCGTCCCGGTTTCGCTCATTTATATAGCCTAGAGCATATACGACGGTGAAATAATTTTTTATAGCAGTGCAGTAGTTACTGAGATATGACCGTTTAAACAAATTCTTCAGCTCTATAATATTAAGGTATAGTTGTGGCAGGCTTTCGAAATATGCACGAATTTCTTATTAAAATGTTAATTTTTATTAATTATCTACGAATACGGCAAATATAATATTATATCTTACCTTTTAGTTACATTCTTATAGTTACTTATTGTAGTTCATTTTATATCAGCTATCAGCTTTACACTTGGACCAATCGGTCAGTGATGGTCGAGCCATTGTGAAGGTCCAGTTGCGTAATGTCACGTGAAATAAGCGCTTCTTACGGAACTAGTGATGTGATATATCGAAAGAGTGTTTATCGATACATTTACCACGCAATTGTGAATAAGTTTTTAAATTCCTTGTTAGAGATAATATGTTGTTGAGTTGTTTTAATTTTAATATATAGACGTACCTAATTGTTTTATAAATCATATTATTTGAATTCTTGCACTTTTTAATGATTTAACCCAATTTTCTCATATTATGCTAAAAATACCACTTAATATTATGTTGTACGATATTAATTTCTTGGTAAGTAGCATAATGGATCGTTTTTGGTTTTCTAAACAAAAAAAGGGACACACGGATGGAATGAGTTACTAAAATAACTGGTTTGCTCGTTCCAATCTATTACGGAATTGGAATATGAAATAAGTATTACGCGACACAAAAGAGTTAAATCTTAAAATAAAATACAATAAAACTGTAAGTAATGTTTTTAATTTTTGTTAGTCATTGTGTGTTATAGTTTGTAAATGAATGTGTCTGTTTATGCCTTATGCACTTCAATAAATAGTACGATATTTGTTAATATTCATCGATATAATTACATAATATTATTTTCACATCACTACATCAACTAATGCTTTGTGAAATTCATGCCGTCGTAAAGGTGGCGATTTCCCTCGAAGTCGATACATTTTATATACATATTATAAGAGCACACAGAAAATATATAACATCCTACTTTTATTATATGTATATGCAAAAGTTTGAATGTTTCTTTGTTTGTTACTTCTTCACACAAAAACTACAGAACCGATTTTCATGAAATTTGGCACACAAATAGAAGGTAACACATAGGATAGTTTTTATCCCAATTTGGATGCGATTTTAATGATATTAAAAGTCTTGTAAATCGAATATCTAATAATAAAATGGTGATTACAATAACAAAATAGAACTTAGAAAATAGAAAAATATTGTACAATAGTTATTTAAATATTTTGAAATGAACTAGAATTCTTTCGCATTTGTATCCAGTCTACAATAGAGTATTGTGCGATGGCCTGAATATAAAACAATTTATAATGCCTAGAACATACATAGACTTTAAAACGTATTGTTTTCTGATGAATTCTTATGTTTTGTATGAATATCTAACACAAGGTTGCTTGGATGATTTTTTATTTATAATTTTGTTGTGGAAAATAAACTTTATTTATTTATATTTTATTCTATACTAGCTTTCCACCCGCATAGTTCCCGTTCCCGTGGGATTTCCGGGATAAAAACTATCCTATTTCCCGGGGTAAAAAGTAGCCTATGTCCTTTCTCGGGTATCAAAATATCTCTATACCAAATTTCATTCAAATTGGTTCAGTAGTTAAGGCGTGATTGAGTAACAGACAGACAGACAGAGTTACTTTCGCATTTATAATATTAGTATGGATTGTACAACAGTCCTATAAAATAAAAACAAAACTATTCAAAATGTACAAATGGAGGCCTTATGGCTCAAAACCGTCTCTGCCAGGCAACCTTCAGGCAAAGGACAAATTTAAGATGGAAATTTATTGTAAGTTTTTATTAAAATAAAATATAACAGTCATTTTAGAAATCGTGATATTTCTTCGAGCTTGAATAATTAATGTTGTACAGTAACTAAGAATTTACAAACAAAAGTACTGACTTCACGATAAACATTAAATCAGTCACAGATGATCTCTTTACTTGTAATCTAAAACAAACACACATACACACACACAACTATTGAATTTAATAAATGAATTTAAAGTTAAATAAACGAAGAGCTTGTATTTTATAAGAAAAAAAGAAAAAAAAATAATCAATGAACCATCACAAGATATTTCAAACCCTTCAAAGTGGGTTAAAAATAAATAAACATTTTCAAAACAATTCTCAGCTCATACTGTATTCTGTATCGTCAAAAGGAATATAAACCTCGTGGAAAATTGAATTTAAAGCTACGGGCCTTTGAATTATATATTGAACGATAAACGTCGTTATTTTAGACCCTGTTTCTAGACTTGTAATTACTATATCCACCTGAATTAATTAAAAGTTTATTTTCGAGATAAATACGTTAGCAAATTTAATATATTATTTGCAGGCGATATAACAAATTATAGGTAAAACTTATTCGTCGAATCCTAACTTAAATATTATAAATGCGAAATTAAGTCTGTCTGTCTCTGGTTTACCGCAACCGATGAACCGATTTTAATGAAGTTTTGATACTAGATGAATAGACTACTAGATTTGATAGAGATACTTTGTGAAAGGTATATGATAATTTTTATACCGGAAATCCCACGGAAACGGTAACTATGCGCGTCTGCCTATATTTCGCGGGTGAAGTCGCGGGTGGAAAGCTAGTAACATACCTATAAGAAAACAATAATTAAAAATGTGTTCTTTTGCACAACTTTTGATATAAATATTACACAGTTGACATTATTATTTTATTGTAAGTATATGTATTATGTTTTATTGGATATAGCAGTTTTAACCAAGGATTGAAAATTCGTCCCTTATCAGATAAATAGTTCTGTTTAAACAAATTAACCGATTACATAATTATCAAGTTAATACATTATTAATGTTAATTATGATTCGTCATTATTTTGATAGTTTCAAAATTAATTGGGGCTATGCAATTTGATAAAATATAGTAGATAAGTATTGGTAAATGTATGCGTAAATTGTTCATATTAATTTGCGTCAATATTTTTTTGTATGATATAAGTTAGAGATTCTGGGTTCGATTCCTGCTGAAGACAAATAAATAAGTCATAAAATATACACCACTAACAAAGGCATTGCAAAGAAATCAATCAAATAAAATACAAATATATAATTTAAAATATAAAATACAAATATATAAGTATTATTTCCAGCATGGGAAAGAGATGGCACTAGACGACCTAAATAGCGCTGTCACTTTCACACATTGGAAATAAAACTGCTTTGACTGACTGACCGGTTGGCTTGGTTGGTTGTGGCCCTGCCTTCCAAGCCAGAGGTCATGGGTTCGATTCCCACCCGAGGCAAATATTTGTGCTATGAACATAGATGTTTGCTCTGTGTATGTAGTGTAAATTATATATATGTATGTTTATCAGCCATCTGGTTTCCATAACACAAGCGAACGCTTAGTATGGGATCAGATCGTGCCGTGTGTAAAAATTGTTTGAAATATTTATTTATTTATTTAAGACATTATAGTACAGGGGCTCTTTTGTCGAGACTAATATAGCAATGATAATAACCCATAATTTTTCATTGACAGCCAATCAAAACGGCGCTAAACGGACAGTCGTTAAATAATTACTATACTATTATCCACACTGGATTTCCCTGTAATATCGTCTATCATTTAGTACCTAATAATGGAGTTATTATTTCTTACGATATTGGAAAGCCTGTTATTAGAATTGTGTAGTGTTTGATGGAAGAGTAGGGAGACCTATTTAATCGTTTTTATTTAAATGTACATTACTTTGTATTCATGATAGGTGGGCGTTAAATAATTATTTTGTATGAAAAAATAAATGAATGAATGAATAAATAAATAAATGAATGAATGAAATTTTATGTGGGAAATATAACTTATTTTATGAAATTTAGGCTTATTTATTGAATAAGAAAAGCAATAGTTGGTTATTCATTAGAATTTTGTTAATATTCCTTGAGAACGACTCTATCAATTGGAAACAATGAAAATCGGTGTAGTAGTTTTTCAGTTTAAGACGAACAGAACTATTCATCTGTCTGTCTACATATAATATATTAATATAGACAACAGACATAGCATAATATTATGTAGGTATATGAAATGATGCACTACATAAATACGCAAAACATAAACAACGTCTACTAACTAAAAAGGAAAACATAATTTCATACTAATTACTCAATAATATCTTGAATATATTAGTCTATGATAATATATAAACACAACTTTTGTTCACAATAATGACACACTGAAAACAACAGCACAATCTACACACAACAAGCTACTTACACTATAATTATAAAAGTTCATGGCCCAAATAACACGATTCTAAGTGTAACATTCCGAACTGTACACAGGAAGGAAAACACAGCGCGATCCAACGATGCATTTTTCCAAACAATTTATTACGTCCTACATTGCTGGCTCGGTGTGCGCGGAAACGGATACAAGGGAACTGAGCGAACAATGGTTATGATGTATGTTGTGATGTTCGCACGATAACGCAAGTGATGGATTGTATATTGTCTTTAGGTGGTGAGGATTTCCTTCGTCATGCGGGATTACGAGAAACTTTTTGAGCGGTTCGCGTCATTGTGGTGATGTAGGCGTTTAAAATATGTTTTTGAACTAGCTTTCTGCCCGCGGATTCGGTTGTGTCAAAACTAAAATTTTACACTAACTTTCCACCCGTGACATTGCCTGCGTTGTCGAAAGCTTAAAGAAATGTATACTGAAACCTTCCACGAGAATGTCGCTACCCATTGGTGAAAACTGATGAAAATCGGTCAAGTTCTTTTTGAGTTTATCGTGAACAGACAGGCAGACGGACGCGATGGGTGATTTTGTTTTATAAAATTCTTTCTAATACAAAATAATTTACTGTCGTCTATTTCGCCACGTTAATCAACTTTCAGTTCAGCAAATAGCCTACCCGATTATTTTGTTTCTGTGATTATTTATATCTTGAAATAAAAATAAAAATATTGAACGGCTCAAGAATGAAAAGAGAAAACGTACTACGGACAGAGGGTATTAATAATTGTCTCATATTATATTTATTTTATACAATTGTTTATCAAACATACTTTTACTTATATAACGAATTTTATAACATTAACTTACAACTTCATTTACATATTCAAAGAGAAGAGTTGGCCCAACTTCACATCCTTGCGCAACTCCCAAGCGTGATATATCTTTTAACTAACGTTACATTTAATCTAACATTTGAATGCCGGTAGCAAACCATTCCCACCGTTACATAAATTAACAAACACAATATTTTGCACCTAATTAAGTTAAACTAAGTTATAAAACAGTTGAAGTTAACTTGGGTTACGTTGTAAAATGTTTTAACTGAATTATCAAATCCCGACGAGCTCCCCTTTCAACTGTGCCACCATTAATAGACTCACTATAGTACCTTATTTGGAACAACTCTTACCGAAATTCAATATGATTTTGTGCATATTATCCATACTAATATTATAAATGCGAAAGTAACTCTGTCTGTCTGTCTGTTACTCAATCACGCCAGAACTACTGAACCAATTTGCATGAAATTTGGTATAGATATATTTTGATACCCGAGAAAGGACATAGGATAGGTTTTATCCCGGAAATCCTACGGGAACGGGTTTTTCTCTGAAAACGCGGGCGAAGCCGCGGGCGGAAAGCTAGTATATAATAAATCGTAGCTGTGAAAAATCACCAAATGAGGTTTGTATCTATCTGATTCTTTAATCAATTATTATTAAATGTAGTATTTTTAACGAGTTAAAAACACGATTATCACATCGCGGAATTTAAATCAATATTCACTGTATCATTAAAAATTGCATTGTTATTGCAGTAAAGAATAAAATATTATCGCTTTCTTATAGATTTAATTTAGATTCGAGTCTCATTGTTGTAGTTGTAAACAGATTATGTCAACAGTCTAGTTTTAATCCTAGATTTACCTAGATTAAAATTTTATCCGACTAATAGAAATTTATTTTATTAATTCTTCAATAATCATGTAATATTTTAGATATATTATTATGTTTATATGTCTGGCTGGACCTTTATTTAAATGGCTGATTAAGCTAAGAATGTAAAATATATTGAAGACACTATCCCAAACCACATTTTAAAAACAACACGATGTAATATAATGGACGAGAAGAACACGGTCAAGTTAAAACTTCATAACTTGTTCATCGCTTACATAGACGATAAATATTTAAATTCAATTTATCGACAGGCGATACGAATTTTCAAACTAATTTAAATTCACTTTATATTCAGGAAAATGTTAGAAAATGTAAATTTCTTGACGATAAATAATTAATTAACACTAAAACTGCGACGGAGTTTAAAAGATTGAAAGCATCCCCTTAGGTCTTTCGTCCCCTCGCACTAATCACTTTAAGGCTAGGTATAAACGAGCGTATGGAACGTGGAGTTTACGCTATGTCATTATAGGTTACTTGAAATTGAATATAATGATGTTAAAATGTATAAAACTAGTTTCATGATGCGCACATTATTTCTTTTAGATCATTAACAGACAGATATTCAAAATATTAGTTTTATGTGTTTTTTTGTATTATGTACCTATATACTTATACATAATATAGATATACAGGTATTTACATTTCATATATTTTATCCAGATATCAGCTTTTTCGACTAAAATATGTTAAGAATACATGTTTATCATGCATAACTAAATCATTTTCAAATATTTAAAAGTGTGGATAAAATAAACACTTATCAACCAACCGTCATTATTTACACAACCGCTCGTGCATAACCAGCCTATTGTCTTGAGGTCACAAATTTTACATTTGTATGTAAATTATATAAAATGCTTGGATTAAGCAAATAATTTACATTCATTCATTTGGTGTTCAATCGAGCACCAAATGGCGCGTTCAATTTGCTCTAAGTCAGATTTTAATGTATTTTAAGCGATCTTCAATCATAAAGAGGAATACATTAGGATAAAATAGATCGGGTTTAAATTGGAAAATTGAATTTTTGCGAAATAACGCTCGAGTGATTCTTGTTAGTGTTTATGTCGTTTGAATTGCGATTAAATGGATTCTATTGGATTTAAATTTGGAATGGTGATTAAATTCCATTTGCACATTGATTTATTTTCATCAAGATATTTATTATAATTGTTCGATGGGGTTTTAGTTTTAATGGCCTAAGATTTTTCTTCTCTTATTTATAATATTATGATTTATTAATGAATTATCTTGTAGAAATAGTTTTTTACCTGCACAATGTTCGTTTAGGAATTGCTAAATACTTTAAAATTAAGTGAAAAATTTGGAATTAAATTTTTTTTCATAACAACAATAAGTATAGTAAATAATATGTAATAGGTAGTACGTAGGTAGGTACAGTTTGTACTCGAAGTTTCTACAACAGTTTTTTCTTACATTTTTCCTACATTCGATGTAATGAAACAACAAATAATTTAAACCAATGTATACATAATTAATCACTCCAAACCACCAAATCTAGATCTCTAGAATAAAAACATAACCTATAAACCATTTGACAAACTGGAGTTTCAATTAAACGTTAGTTATTAATTGAAGCCGGATGGACCGTCGGTCGCTTGCGGGTTAGACTCGAAACTCGTGCCAATATTAATTCTTTAATTATTTATATGGCTATTAACTAAGAATTGGGGATAATCTGTTTTTTAACGATTTATAAAAAGTATTTATATTGACCTAAAAAAGTTCCAATTTGGTTTCTATCTGTTACTAGATCGTAATAAATGTTAATTCTATGAAAAGAGAATAATATTACGATAAGCTTTATAAAAAAATGTCACAAATAAAGGTTTTCAAGTTGAATCTATGCCGAAATCTATGTCGAACTAAGCTATAGCATCTTAATCTTATACACGGCCTGTCTATTCAAAGGGACTTGCAGTAGGTAAATAATTAAATAATTTCCTGAAAATATTACTAACAACTAAATAATAATTACTTCAAGAAACCCATGATACTAATACGTATATTTCTTCCACAATCATAACAAGAAAGGGTAATCATAAAGTATGTAGGTATATTATACAAGAAAGAAACTATTACTATAATTTTCGTATAAACAAAGTAAATATTTGACTGAGACAAAAATTAAGTCCACCGGAATCGTTAAATAAACAATACAGTTCCATTTCTGTACATCGTGAAGGATAAACAATAATATTATGAAAGCGCCTTATTAGCTCACTATTTTACTTAATCGCTTTTTTATAATACATTGCTCGCTATGTTCCACCCAAAATTTGACTATTTCCAAGTTTTCATACCAACTCCGCAATGTACTGCAAATCAGTTTTAATATTTTTACTCCCTCTTCCATAATGAGGGTCACGTGCGTGTGAGAGAGAAAGAAAATGTAGCACATACAATCGCTTCGGGCGAAATGGAAGTAATATCCTATTGGCAATGAAACTGTTCACTAGTGATGTGCTAATTGGTTATCGATATCTAGTTTAACATAGGCATGGATATCGGTAATTGCTTGTGTAGTGTTACTTAATTGCAGCTATCCATATTAATATATTATATGCGTAATCGTATGAATATGATATTATGTATATTATATATGCGTATCGTAAAATTTTGTTTATACTTATAAATACAAATACCGATACCTACCCTATTATTTTTCCGGTCAGCACGGCTTCTAAAAATTTTTGCATCACGAATGTGTCACGTAGTACATAATTTTTAGTTAAATTTTCGCGAAAAAAGTATCCCATAGCTCCAAAGGTATTATATGCCTCTGTTAATGGATTTAGGGCCGATTTTTCAATGCCCAGATAAACAGCTAGATAGACTTTATTCTTCAGTTAACAAAATATTCAATTTTTCAATAGACGAATAGGACTTATCTATCGAATAACTACGTTATTTGAGGAATAAATCTATTTGCCGCTCCAACGGCCAGATAGCGTGCTATTCGACGGTTAGGCGTTTGAGTTGACAACTGACGCGTCAAATTTGGGATATTTTCGTATGTCATAACATAGAGCGTAGAATTATTAACAATTAAACCTCTTTCTATATAATTATTATCAATTAAAATCATATTGAAATTGATGTTTTTGATAGTACTGATGACCATGCCATTGAAAATTTGCTGAACGCTGCCTTTAAGTATGTCGTTTCTATCGTAAAATATATAAATTGAAACACAAATTTAACCAAACTCTTTACTCGAATCAAAACAACAATCAACAATCATAGAAGACAAGAGCAATACAAGACAAACTAAAATGCACTCCTGACGTGAGTCATAATGACGGTTGTTGACAAATTGCAAGAGTTGACTCTATCCCGCTCTAACCTGACTAATTTAATATTTTTGTTTCGCCACTCCGAGAGCAGAGCTGCCAATATGGAAATATTTGGTCAGATAGTTATTTATCAAATAAATCACGATTGAAAAATAGGCGAGCCGTTATGAGTTAGATAAATAATTGAATAAATCTATTCGAGAGGTAGTTATTAGACTGTTTATCTCGCGATTGAAAAATCGGCCCTTAGGATTACAAATAATTATAATTACAAAATTAATAATTGCAAAATAAGCTGTTCATTCCGTGCGACGATGAACCGGAGCATGCAAAACAAACTCAATCGGTATTCAGTCTCATTAATTTTGTGACTTCTTTACTTACACAATAAATATTCGAAACTTTCATAGTTGAAGTTGAAATATATTCAGACATGTTTTTCGACTACTAAATTAGTGGTGTGATACGATAGTGGTGTTACAAAGAAAGCCAATATTAGTATTACACAATTCATTTTATATGCGATATTTCGTAAAAGGAATAGAATAGAGAATATGAAAACAAATACGAAAAAAATATCGACACAGACAACTAAAATAGCGCATCACTAAAAATGGGATTTCATTCAATACGATCGCTTAATGTCATTTATGATATGCGTTGCGAATTAGTTTATTTATATTATTATACCCTCGTATCCTCGTCTGGAATATTATATTAATTTGAGAAAGATTGTGAAGATTGCCGGGTTATTCATATTGTCATATTATGCAGAGAGAGTCGAATTATTAATGTCATAAACATGACTAGAAAAGATTATTGATTTCGACGTCCGCACATGATGAAGGATGGCATCCTACTGATCTGTTTATGACAGAAATGGAGGGTAATCTGACCGTAATGGGAATGTGTGAATTATTATATGTATGTGTGCCTGCGTTATATATAATATACTAGCATTCCGCCCACGACGCGGCTTTTAAAACCTAATAAATTATATAATAAAACCTTCCTGAAAAATCACTCTATCTAAAAAAATCAAAATCCGTTGCGTATTTAGGGACATAGGGACAGATAAAGCGACTTTGTTTTATACATACTATGTAGTGATTATGTATATATTTTATGTTTGTATATCTGTCATACTGTGATTGACGCGTGAGTGGTAAGTGTTAAAAATATGTAAAGACGATTCAAAATAAAAGTGCTTCTAGAAGAAGTCTAATTGAATAAATAAAAGTTTGAGTTTGAGAGCCTAGAGCATAATTTGAGTTAGGTAAAAAATGCCTCAAATTGGTAAGCTACAGAATAAAGTTCATATACTCGGAAAATCGATAAGAAACAGATGTGAATTACATTTACCCCATAACCCACAAAGGAACACGGAACTTCACTTTTACGATTGATCGTCGATTGCTTTTTATTGGAATTACCTACGTATAATATAATATGTGACATATACGTAGATATACATAATAATAGTTGTATGTCTGTGAAAGTTTGTGAGGATGTATGTATGGATGTTTGTTACTCTTTCACATGACAAGAGCTGATTACATTTGTAAGTAATTATGTACAAAAATAGATTATATCCTTGATTAGCATAATATGTGCTACTTTTTACCTGTGTTACATGCAAGCGAAGCCGCGGGCTCTATCTAGTAACTGTACAAATGTAATAATATGTATAAATGAAAATTTTAAATAATTAATAGTTAACAAGTTACTTTGCCATTTTCCATAATAAGTATTCTACTGTTTTAATTAATACCTTATTTTTTTTCCTTTCTTTTACAGATAAAACAGCTACGTGAGAGAACATATTTTGAAGTTTATTTATGCAGTACAATCTGTACAGAAATAAGACCATACCGTCAATTTGTTAAACTATTATCTAAATCTTATTTTTGTAGTTTTATTTTAAGCCCAATACTAAAAAAAGATTGACTAAAAGCATCCACTTACTATAAGTATGGAAATCCGTGATCTGCACAGTATTACAATCCTCCCCCACTTGAAGGTATGTGATCTCGCAGCGGTAGACCCCCTCATCACCAGGCTGCACGTTGGTGATCACAAGCTCAGCGTACGTGGTGTTGGGCTCGTGGGATATTGACATCCTGGAAAGATAGAAAGATTTTTTGTATTAAATGATATTTAAATTTGTTTATTTGTAGCTCCCAATTATATAATTTATGTATATTTAGTTTAAGATAAGTACACAAAATAAGTTAACTGAGAAACACAACAATTTTTTATTTTCAAGTTTTTAAATGTTTATGAATAGCATTTTTTTATCTGTGGTAGATTTGTAAACTTGCTTTTACCGAGAAACATCGGTAAGAAATTCGATTCATATACAAATCATAATAATATTATGGAGTTACATGATATAGGTACGTTAAAATATTATGTAAATTGAATAATATATTTTCATCAGTTCTGATAGCTCATACTTATAAGGAAATAAGCAATAATATATTATTCTTTAGTAATATTAAGCATGTTTAAATTGTGTTAGATTTAGCTTTGTGTTAATTTGTATAAATGCCGAAATAATTCGATGATTGTTCAAATGTAATACTTAAACCACGTTTCATTTCATAAAAATCAATACGTAGCCACGTTTATGATATAAACTGACGTCTTAGTTTACAAAATAAATGGGATTATACGATTAAATAGTTCTGTAATAGACAGAAACTAAATAAATGTTGTTAATCAATCCCGGGAAGTTGGGCCAACTCATTTGAAACGTTACGAAACTCAATTAAAACAGTCAGTTACAGAAGATCTATTTGGAAACGTTTATTTTGTACGGTTTTATTATTTAACTACAACATAGCTGTGAGCCTGTGTATTGCGATGTTAGAGTCATTATAAAAAAGTGGTACAGCGTAAAAGGGGTAAGACAGTGTCTCCTATCGAATAATCTAAACTTAATTTTATAAATCTGAATAGTTTGTTTGTTTGAACGCGCTTATCTCAGAAACTACTGGTCCGATTTAAAAAATAATTTCATTGTTAGATAGCCCATTTATCGAGAATCTTAAATTTATATCAATTATCATGCTAAGACCAATAGAAACAAAGAAATTCGGATAAAACCGCGCGCACAGCTAGTATACAACATCAAATATATTATTATAAATGGAAAAGTCTATTTTGAAACTAGGAAAGCATATTAATAAATATATTTCAGTTTATTTTCACGATAACAGCTTTCTATAGATGAAAGGGAACGTCGCGAGGAAATCGACATGTCGAATATTTGCTTCTATTTGAAGATTTGTGTAGTTTGACATGTGATAACTCTAATCCACACATTATTGTTGTGAAAAAAGAATTTATCATCACAAAAGTACCTTTATTTAATAGTATAATCATATTACAAGACGACAGTGATAACTTTTATAAATATTAAGACTGATAGGCAAGAGATGGATACCTATCTATATTATTCGACCAAGCCAACTAGACGCTCGGGTGGAATGCGGCCTCCCCGCCCGCTTACCGCCTCAGGTACCGCGTTCGCCTTAGTACGGATCGCAGCATCGACGCATCTACGTTTCGCATCGCTAGTTATTTCTGTACTTTTTATTGTTAAATCGTTAAATCTTGTTGTTGACTGTTAAGTTTTTTGTTGTTATTTCTTTAAGTTTTTACCCTTTCCTTTCATTCATAGACAGCCCTCGAAATGGGGAAAAATAAGACTATTCATAGCGGAGAGCGAACAGTGATATTATTAATATTTTTATTTTTGCTATCTGTACCCGAGACATGGGCGGGTGACGTCACAGTTGAAAAGGGTCTAGTTGGCTTGGTCACGTAGTATGTCGCAGGTTTTTCATTAAATTAGGATTTTGTTGAAAAACCGGAAAATTACATAGTATGAAATCAATTTTTTTATTAACCTGTAACTTATATGAGAATCCGTGACATATAATATTATCTATACATACATAGATTACTATATTTTGTAAAAAATATCATTCACATAAGACCAGAAGATGCGGACGGAAAGCTAGTAGTATTATAAAGTTATTTTTGAAATGAAACTTCTTTAGGCACGTTGAGAGTAAAAAAAAATTCAAGGTCATGGCAATACCGTCACTTCATTGTTAAAGGCGGTGATTTTGGTATCTTTGAATCTTGCGAAAGAAGTTTCACTTCTGACACATGCTCTTTTTTTGACAATAGGGAAGCGCTTGACCACAATCTCGCCTGATGTTAAGCTAAGATGGTACACGCTTCCCTAGAAGGTACCCGCGGCCCCGGCTAACTGCGGCGGGACAGAACACAGTGGAGTTTAGTCGGTAGGTCCACTGCATATGGTTCATCTGTAGGTAGTGGGAGTCCGATATAACCTACGGCCTTTTCCCCGAAGGCCGTAGGTATGCAGGAGCATTCTCCACTCTGAAAAAAAGATGTGACCTAAGATGCCACGCGCTTCCCTAGAAGATATTAGGTACCCGTTAACTCTACGCTTGAAAATGTAATTATTTATATGTAAACTACAACACAACTATCTGTAGAATGATCGAGAAACCTTTCATTTTGATTGATTAATATCTGCTCTTGACTTCTCTAATTGAATTCTCGTTTGAAACGGCAACATTATATACTATTTACTGGTTGTTTTTATAGCTTTGATTAAATAAATTACATTTATTGTAAGCGTTTTATAGTTGGGCAATTGATATTTATATAACAAAAATGAATTGCCAAATGTGTACTTAATAAATATAAAGGTTAACCAACAGTTGGTGCGGTCACAAATTCGATGGGAGACCAATTTTTTTTGCAGTTTCTCTTCCTTTCGGAATCCTTTTTAGGTCACGATATGACTTGTACTTAACCGATTTTTTTATTTTAGAATATTAGTAAAATTCTTAAATGTCTTACGCTTACAAATATATAATTAAGTGTTTATATTTTACCTATTCACATTAGCAGGTTTATTATTATTGTACAAAACAAATTGACATTTATTTATAAACATATTAATTACGTTCATTATTTACAATTAAAAACGGCGCCTGTTTAATAAATGTTTACAAAACAATTTTTATGAATTACAAAGAAGTATTCTAAACATAAAATTAGTAAATCATAACATCATATTTTCATACCAATAAGGTTTTAATAAATCTATACTAATATTATAAAGCTGTAGTTTGCTTGGTTGATCGAGCTAATCTCAGGAACTACGGGTCCGATTTAAAAAATTCTTTCAGTGTTAGATAGACCATTTATCAAGGAAGGCTATAGGCTATATTATATCACCACGCTAAGACCAATAAGAGCCTAGCAAATAGCAATGCAGGTTAAAACCGCAGGGCACAGCTAGTAAATAGTTCTTATCACACTATGATGAATTTTCTTCACTATTAAACAAGTGAAGCGAAATTGAACAATTTAGCTCCAAATGAAGGAAACTCAATTAAAACATGTCGAGCAAGATAATCAATCTCACGGAATGTTTTCGCTGTTTCATCTCTTTACTTTGTATGTTTGTCCTTCTGTTACGTGGGAACGGATAGACTTTGTTACAAGTATTGAAGTATAGGACTTTATAATATTTATCTCACAAAGATTGAATAAATGAATGTTTGAGTTTGAGTTTGAAAAAAAAAGAACCTCTAAAAAACATAATATTTTTGTCAGTACATTAATTCATCTGTATATTTTTTTAATGTTCGACTGCATAGTCGAAATTGTTATTCCGTTCAAATTTTGTTGTATAGGTAATGCGTAGTTTAATATCTATTAACATCTTATAACTACAACCATTTCAAAGTATCAAACAAAAACAAGATAAATTACATTTTCGTTTTTCAATTACGACCCGACCATGCGAAATAGCCGTCCATTTTACTTTTTATTACATAGATTATGTCAAACGAAACTTCAAATTTTACAACAATAAGTCATTAAAATATTAAAGCGCTTTGTTGTGAGACGTAAAGCGATTTAATCGCTTTAAAAATTATCGCTCAACACTTCCAATACTCTAAGTGCTAAGTTTGAACAACAAAGCGCTTCAGCGATGGAAAATTTAAAACTTTTACGGTCTATAAAGACAGGCGTTTTATGTCAGCTTTTAGTTCGCTGCAAAATAATAATTCGAAAGACTTCCATTACATTTTTTATTGACGAAACATAACCATTATCAGTGGCTGTTGATTGGGTTATGAACCTTAGATGTATTGTAATAGAGTTTGAATTAATTTGTGTTATAAATATCGTTATTTTTGAAATTAAAGAATGCGAGTTTTTTGTATGGTTTGTATGTTTATATTAACCGGTTTTGACATAACTTGTACTTCTCCCTGTGTTAAACAATAACACGATTTTCTTTAATCCGTCAGTCCTCGGATCACAGACACAATAGAAAATCTATTGTGTCTCGGCCCGATCGGGCCGCTCGGTGGTCAATGGGTTAATTAAACACGTATTAATAATTGTCTAAAATCTAAAAACTAAATAGCGGTTAGTTATTTTCTCTACAAAACATGCAAGTGAAGCAGCGAAACCTACTAATTTAAATATATATTTTTTACTAATACGGATCGAACCTACACCATTTCACACACCAAGATTACTAAATCACCAACCCAAAAAAGCCATAATGAACAATTAATTTCCTCCACTCACACCGTAAAAAGCATATCCAACTCACGCTACCGAAATTCAGTTAATGAGACATATTAAATAGTTTCACGTAGGCTATTAAAACTAAAGCCGAGTAATATAATGCAAACTACCCGTTGGGAGCATGTTACACCGTAGCGTAACAATGTTATTGTGAACGTGATTCATAAAGTTGATTATTGGATTAATTATTGAACTTATATAAGTAATAATAATTAAATTATAATTGCATACATAACTTGTCCTATATTATTAAATAGGACAACGATGTATTTAATGTTATATGTAGTATTATAATAGGAAAAGCGTGCGCTTGTGGGCTATGGATGGGGTAGATCTTTTTCATATTGGTTTAAATTTAGTAGGTGGTAAAGTTAATTGCGTTTGTATTCTCCACATTACCATAGTATTTGTGATAAGAATAGTGCTTATTGTGAATTAGAAAAAGAAAATGTTGATTATCGTGTCTTACCTACCTGAAGTTGACCAACAGGGTTATGACTTAAATGCTTGTAAAATACAACTGTCTCTACTGTGTGAAATATACGCTGAAGATAATCAAACGTAACTTATACTGAAAGCTATATCTTTTATCTGTGCGACTCAAAATCAATTCAGCCATTCCAGCTTAAAACACCATTAAACGTACGCTTTAGTGACGGCACTTTAAATATAATCCCAATAAGTACCACTATAATAAATGGAACTTGGATTCCCGTATTTCGTATAATTTTTATGTGCGACCATAAAGCTTATATGAGCGAAAGCGTCAACATTAAACAGGCTGTAGTAATAAAAACGTACTCATAGAACTACTTTTCATATAAAACTGACTGTCTATCACACCGTGACGTAATAAAGTCGGGTGCGCTCGGCGATTCTAAATTTTTGAATAAGTAGTTTTGAAGTTTTTTATGGTATGATATAAAGACTTCTGCTAAAAATAGTTTATGTATTGTACATTCAATTTCGATATAATTTGGTTTTCTTTGAATTATTTTTATTTAGAGGCATTAAAATGTACATCATACATCTGTTTAATTGAATTATTTTTAACCATATTATAAGTAATAGTTTGATTTATATATTGTAAGTATAGGAAAATTTATCAGTATGAGTTTTAATTATTATTTTAATTTGTGCTGACAATATTATTATTAATCAGCAAGTGTACATTTTTATAATCGATAAAAATATTGTCTCTCCATCCTTAATAACGAACACAATATTGACTTTTTAATAAAAATATTGTTATTAATTTCTTATAACTATTACTTCATATTAAAAATATTAAAATGAATTTAATATTCGGTGTAAATGAAGTAACATGCATTAAAACCATAACTGGCACAATAAGGGTGTAAATTTTTGCCTGCATTTGAAACATGGAGCTAAAAACTAATATACTTTACTTTAATATCTTTCGATATGTCCCCCGTGGGGCATGGGGCAAACGTTTCCTGTTATTATAACGTTTAGAGGTTGATCACTATTGCAAATGGTCATTTTATATTCATCGTATTTTGTGTAATTTTTAAGCAACGTGCAGTTTTTGTATGCTGTCATCTTCCAAAAATTATAATTGCGAAATTTTGTATGTTTGTTTGTTTGTTACTCCTTCACGCAAAAACTGCAAAACCGATTTTAATGAAATTTGGCACACACATAGATAATATAAACTTAGATTAACACATAGGATAGTTTTTATCCCAAAAATCTCACGGAAACGGGAACTATGACTACGCGGACGAAGTTGCGGGGAACAGCTAGCTTCTAAATACGTATATAACAATGCTATTATTTTTACTTGCTAAATCATTGATTATTTAATACACTAAATCGCAATAAGTTAAATTGTCACAACTCATTTAAAATAATTGTACAAAAACTAAAACAATTGAGACGTTTTTTTGTCTCAAGGACAATTGTTTAATATCCCTTATCAAAGACAAAGAAGAGTCAGTCCATTGGCCCGTGTAATCGTCCCCGGTGCCCCCAATTGTGTGCCGCTTATTTCTCACTTACAGAGGACACCTAGCAACGTTGGAAAGGTTTGCTGTCTATTTTTAAAGATAATAATTGTATAGTTTGAAAAATCATGCTTAAACTCTCAATATTATTGTATTGTCACCGATATGTTATAAATATTCACAAAAGTCACCTTACAAAAAACTTAAATGAAGTGTCCATAAAACCTTTGCTCTCTGATTAAACTCCGTTTAAAGTTCAAGTAAGTTGAACCCGCGTTTAAAAAGATAAACAAAACAATTGAACAACATTAGGGCCACCCGAACCATTATCAGAAGCATTACTTAAACGAAGTTTACAAATTGGTGAACCGATAAACAACGGTTAACATTATTTCATTGACTCGAACCGGAGAATTTATATTTGTTAAGTTTATTTAGTGTTATTGCTTATTTTTGTTAAATTACATTGACTGGCTTTGTTCGCGAAATAATGTTCGGTAACTAAATTATAATTAAACTGTAATTTATCTGTACCAAGAAATATTTATTTGGTTCTTTTAAAACAAATTCTGAGACAATCCGTTTTCTTTTAAGTAATCTTCATCTTGGAACATTTTCTATACAAATATAATGCAGGTATACTTCAAAATAATCAGTCAGCTCAACGTATATAGCTCGTTTGTTATAAATAGATATTTACTTTCACTTCTAAATGTAAAAAATAAATAGCATTTTAACGCCACAGTGTAAAAAAAGAATCAAAATGAAAAACAGATTTACACATACTTAATTCTCCATAATTGTTAAGAACACCCTTACTATCTCTAAAAGGTTTTATATATCTAAATTGTCACACATTTCCTGTTATATTAATGGGATAATACCGATATCTCGTAGCATCCATCTACGCAGGTCTACAGCGCTACGCAGCTACGATAAATGCTACGCGACCAGCCCCCCTAGTCAAGTGGCTTTCTGTTAGCGTAGCGTTCAATAGAATAGACTAATGTATGAGATTGACGTAGGCTGTAGATAAACGTATCGCATCACTCATGAGTGTAAAAACAAACCTTTGATCGAATGTAAAGCTACGTACACATTTAGTGACATTAAAAATAAAATAACATATTATATTGTCATGGAAATGTAAAACTATTTTTCACTGTGGAATATTAAAATATATAGCTATATATTATTTTAATTACACGATTAACAATTAACTATTTCAATATTTTATATTTATTTTTAACAGAAATTTCATAATAATATATATAATGCTTCGGTATTTAGAATGCATAAAATATACTAATCTTTAATAGCAATATGTAAATATTATACATCTATCTTGTATATTTTTTATTTACTCTTGCACACTGTGCTTGCACATAGTGATGACAGTTTTATAATATAATTGTAATAATATGATAGTTTTTAATGTTTTGTTTTCGCAAATTCAACACAACTGTGAACACGCGGCATTAAGAACATTGGCTATTAAAACTTTATGAGTTCGTATAAAAAACCATCATGTCCGCTTCCCTTTCAGTCGAAGGTTCTGTACTTTTCTAATTATAGCTACAAGAAATAATCTCTTATGTTTCGTTTTATAAAATAGGAAATAATTCACACAAACACATACACAACCCAGACGCAAATACAAATGTATGAATTTTATCATAATTTATCTGTATACTAAAAAGTGTAGGTATCATTGTATATTTTAATAAGTAGGTTTAAATTGTAGTTTTTTTCTGTTGGTTAAATATAATTAAAATTAAGATTAAAATACCTTTCCTATAAATAAACGTTAGTAAAGTCTAGAGCAAATGCTCATTTAATTGTGTATTACAGTACTTGTAAATAAAACATAGATATTAAAGTTATGGAGTTTCTAGGGTTCTTTAAAGGGAACCCTAAAAAATAATAGCCAATCGGTGATTATGTTTAGAAAAGACCTTTATAGCCGACTATAAACCTAAAACATTAAGGCTTTATGGGCATTCTGCGCGAATTCTTTCTTGCCAAAATAATAGATACAGATATTTAATCATTTATTTTATTTTTAAAGTGAAACTTTTATTACATCGTCTCAAACTTTTTGGTCTGTGTAGCGCATGTCGCGTGTATCGCGGCTGCCGAGTAGGTATACCTACTCGGCAGCCGACCGACACGCGACATGCGCTACACAAAGCAGTGTTCGGAACCGTTCGAACAGTTTCACTTTTACCGTGGTTTCATAAAACCACACAACATTTTTTTTCTATTAATATTTTATTTGTAAGGCTTTATCGGTTTTTCTCGGAATAAATAAAGTAATAAGGGTAAGTTTATGATTGAATTCCGTTTAAAAACTGTACTCAATTCGATTCATTTGTTTGTGTGTTAAAGCACATAATTTTATGTAATGTCTGTAATTTGGTGTGTACAATAAGGCTCTCATTCATTCATTCGTTCATTATTATTCACATACTCGTTTTTATTAGGTGAGTTTGGTTTAAACTAACTTAGAATACAAATAAAATTTACTGCATTAGAATACAAATATAGGTATAACTAGATTTCCGCCCGCGGCTTCGCCCGCGTTTGCAAAGGAAAACCCGCATAGTTCCCTTTCCCGTGGGATTTCCGGGATAAAAACTATCCTATGTGTTAATCCAAGTTACCCTCTATATGTGTGCTTAATTTCATTGTAATCGGTTCAGTAGTTTTTACGTGAAAGAGTAACAAACATCCATACATCCATACATACTTACAAACTTTCGCCTTTATAATATATACATATATTAGATTATAGTGTGTATAAAAACCTTGCAAATATTCCCGTATATTTTATTGTTCTAACGTTTGTATACAATTAAATAACTTTATTAAATTAAAATATAATATACTCATTTACATTGTAAAAGAAAAGAACAAACACTAAATGAGATGAATAAAAACAGCTATGAAGCGAATTGAAATAGTACAAAGCACTTTGATAAAATCACATAATTCATTAACTTACATATCTACGTACAAAAGAAGACCTTATTATTTATAAAAAAGCATAAATGAATATTTTGCATTCAACAAATCAAATTATTACAAAATAGATTGCCCCGCGATTTTACCCGCATTGCTCCGCTCCTATTCTTTGCATTGCTCCTATGCATTGCTTCAGCTTTCCTCGATAAATGCAGTACTTATCTAACAGTGGAATAATTTTTCAAATCCGACCCGTGGTTTCTGATATTAGTGCGTTCAAACAAACAAACTCTTCAGTTTTATAGTATTAGTACAGATAAATAGTATTTTACAAAGCTTTATATTATTAACTTAACTTATAAATAAAAACCTTTACTAAGTTGATTTTATTCCTACAGAAAATTTTAAGGGAAGCATCCATACTAATATTATAAATGCGAAAGTAACTCTGTCTGTTTGTTACTCAATCACGCCTTAACTACTGAACCAATTTGCATGAAATTTGGTATAGAGATATTTTGATACCCGAGAAAGGACATAGGCTACTTTTTATCCCGGGAAATAGGATAGGTTTTATACCGAAAATCCCACGGGAACGGGAACTATGCGGGTTTTTCTTTGACTGTGCGGGCGAAGCCGCGGGCGGAAACCTAGTACTATATAAATATGATTTTGAACATTAAACGTATCAAAGAAATAGGGAATTCCCTTTGAAGACAATTCATTTAGAATTACCAATAAGAAGCTTTATTTTTACGTAAAGCTGAAAGCTTTTTATTTTTATTTTATGTATGTAGTTATGGAATTTTTATCATACCTATGTGCCTTTGGAAGTATTTTATTTTTGTATAATTTTAAGGTCAATCGATTACAGTAGAGATAACAAGTACATATTTGAATTTATGCCTTACTAGCTTTCCGCCCGCGGCTTCGCCCGCTTTGTCTAAAACATAATAAATTATATACTAAAACCTTCCTCTTGAATCACTCTATCTATTAAAAAAACCGCATCAAAATCCGTTGCGTAGTTTCAAAGATTTAAGCATACATAGGGACAGACAAAGTGGCTTTGTTTTATATTATGTAGTGATTCCTATCCAATTTATATTCATACGCAGATCTCTGATTTCTGTGTTTATGTAAAAAATTGGTTAAGATTTAAATATGTTTAAAATTATATTAATAAATAAATGTTTGAGTTATACGTATTCAATAACAAAGTCTACTTTGTTTGTAGTGTCCCTTTTACTAGTCTATCTATACATATAATAAAATCGTAGGAAAGTCAAAACTGTACATTGAATATTTTTTTAAAAGAATACATAATCCATGATCTATAATCGATATAGAAGCCAAAAATATAGTTTTTAGAATTTTTGTCTGTTTGTCTGTTTGTCTGTTTGTCTGTTTGTCTGTATGTTTGACCGGGCTAATCTCGAAAAGTACTGCATAGATTTACTTCAAATTTTGCATGAATATTCCTAAGAGGTCGGGTGAGGATAGTTTAAACATATTATCATGATATCACCTTCGGGGGAGGAGCTGTGAGCCTTTATTTTTCTTACATATTCCGTGTACTACGATAGCGTACAATCTAAAGACTCATGTTTAAATGTTGGTTTCGAGTAAGCCATGCTATTATCTAGCTTTACAAAATAAAAACTATGTCATTTACGTAATTTGGGCAGAGAAACAGTTAAATGAATCTTAGCAGTATAAAGACAAATTTGAAACAGCGCCATCTATGAAGTGTTAGAAAAATCAAACACACGTTAACTATTGGAAATTAATAATCAAATGACGCATATATAAATGTTGTTTGACAATATCTAGATTGACACTATAAAAATTATGCACATTGACATTATAAAAACTTGGGAAGAGAAACAGAATGTAAGTTGTATAATGTTAATTTTTTTACAGCGCCATCTATGAGATTTCGTAAAAATCAAATCAATTTAGATGTTAACACTACTGAATAAATTAATAATTTAAATATAATTATGTTATTTATTTAACTCTTTAGCCCATATCTTCCCTTCCCTATAAGGTATATTTCGTGTAAATAATAAATATACTACATTTTTTTAAAGTGAGGGTAGATGTTTATTATTTTAAGTAAAACTAGACACCATTATCTACAGTTAATCTAATATTGATTGCGTTCATTAGTTACAATTTTAAAAATCTTCGTATTTTATAAATTTACTAGCTTACCGCCCGCGGGTTCGTCCGCTTTGTCTAAAACCTAATAAATTATATACTAAAACCTTCCTCTTGAATCAGCCTATCTATTAAAAAAACCGCATCAAAATCCGTTGCGAAGTTTTAAAGATTTAAGCATACAAAGGGACATAGGGACAGAGAAAGCGACTTTTTTTATACTATGTAGTGATATTTATAAAGCAATTGAATGCCATAAAACCAAAAATATCAATTAATGCAATCTTCGTGTTTTGTGAATTTTCACCATCATGCGTTCCCACAAAAAGTAAGTTGTTACTTATAGGTATTTATTTTTTATAATGATAGCAATTCATGTTTTTTGTTGGTAGGTATTATATTACACTTTTAGAATGAAATAATAAAATGATGAATTCTTTTATTATTTTGAGGTGCATTGGGAACAGTAGTTTTTGATAAAATTTTATTTGTAAGTAGCTTTTTTTATAGATTTACAGTTAACTTTTGATTTTTTTATTTACAGATTCAATGCTCATAAAATTATATCGCCTTTGGAAGACGATTTCTGCTGATATTTTTACAACACCACTTGAAAATTGATGATTTGATGATAAAGATAGTAGCAGCGAGGATTAAGTGGAAATTAGTAATCATCCGCTTCGTCAATTTTTGACTGAAGTTAATGTCCAACGTCCAATGGTTCAATCATTGGAAGTATCTCGGGAAATTTTGGAGGATATTTTTCAGGAAGGAGAGGAGGCGCAGCCAACCACATATCAAACGACTACATTTTAGTACCGAAAAAAATGTTATTCCAAATGAAACGTAAATTTTGCACTCACAACTGTACAAGTAATGTTTTTATTTTGACTTTGCGGTTATCTGATTATAATATTTATCGTTATGGCTATCGAGGTACCGACCGTACTGGGATCAGAGTACATGATATACTACAGTTCATCATCCAGGATTGCTAAGAGCATTTTAACACTGAAAAAGATGTTTTCTTTGAATCGTAGTTGCTTCATTTATTTATTTTTAATCATTTTACATAATATGTTTTATATTTTATAAATATAATATCATTTTCATTATTTAAGTAGATAAAATAAATTATGTAACGGTTTTATAAGAAAACACAGTATATTTATTAGGCGACGGTGATTTCTTCCAGGCAAAAGATATTCATCAGCTCAATAAAATTGAATAGTATGTTGTTAGTTATTCTTTAGATTCACAATTGTAATGAGCATTTCCGCAAGCAAGTTGTATCGTAGTTTAGATATATCATAGTTTTGACATATTAAAGTTCCAACAAAACCCTCAAATTTTTGAGCAGGGTTGAGCAAGATAATTTGAAAAATGTGCCGTGTTAAGTATTATAGAAAAGGTTAGTTCGTTGGTAATTATTATTTCTTCTTCATTTACATGTTGTTAGTAAAAATAAACTTTGACTAACAGTCAAAGTATATTTTAACTAATACTACTTAATATCTATTATACCTACTTATGTTCAGTATTTATCTGTTTATTCATCATCATCAGCCCATATACGTTCCCACTGCTGGGACACGGGCCTCCTATGAGGGTACAGGCCATAATCCACCACGCTGGCCAAGTGCGTGTTGGCGGATGACACATGTCATCGAACCTTTTAATTCTTTGACATGTCGGTTTCCTCACGATGTTTTCCTTCACCGTTCGAGCAGTGGTGATGTTACAACATGCGCAGATAAATTGAAAAATCTATTTATTTCCTGCGCGCTCGCCTGGTCTCGAACCCCGGACTTATCGATTCGAAGTCCGAGGTCTCACCACTGAGCCACCACTGCTTATCTGTATTATTATTGCTTGGTAATTAATATATTTTCATGTCGTATACCTAATTATAAACATAAGTTTCATGTGTAATTAGCTGGATTTATTTTTACACACTCACAGACTTATATTTTATGTTAAAAGAGTGTTAATAGTGTAAATCATGATATTTTTTCACAATTAATAATAATCCTTTTTTCTAATGGTGTTGGCATTAAATTAAACCGCGCTGTCGTTTCGTTCACAAAAAGTGATGTTATGAGGAGCATATTCGGTCCTCATGTGAAAACAATAAACACGTGTGAGGCCCTCACGGCAGATCGGGGCGGTCTGACGCGAAGTGGGGACAGCGTTGTCACTGTATCGCTCTTGCCACGCTGTTCAACAGACTTATTCGATAGTTCAGTTTTGTGTTAAGACCGCTGTGACAACCAACCCGTGAGACAACCAAACCCGGTCTCCCCTACTATCCCGTGAGACCGAAACCTTCACTGAGAGGGTATGACGTCTCACAGCTGATCGCAAACGGCTTAATGTACTATCCCGTGAGACCGAAACCCTCACTGAGAGGGAATTACGTCTCACTACTGATCACGACAGTCATATTTTATCTCGAGAATCTGAAATTTTACTCAATATGAAGACCGTTTGACAAATGATAGGGTGCATCATAATATTATTCGATCTCTTGAAGATGAACATGAGTATAAGCAATGACTAGAGTAGGGACGCGAATATTACAATTATATGAGACAAGAACGATTAATAAGTTTGTTTAATGAAAGATTAAGAATTGAAACTATTCGGTCTCTGGAAACGGACGAATAGCGAGAGGCCCGTCTTACTGCAGACAGATTTCGTCATAGTCTTAATGACTTGAGGTAAACAATCTACGAATTCGGTGGTGTGGTCTGACAAATATAAAAGTGGGTTTGCTTATAACCTTACAATTGATTACAGATCATCTTCTGTAAAGGCGTAGTATGTTCTTTTTGTAATGCTTTAAAGTGTAGTAAGGAGTCGGCTTTCATTTGAAGATACACCGGAACCTTTGAAATCACTACTTTTAGAGGGACATACTGTGCAATGTAAACTGTTATTAGACAATATTCGCTCTTATAGTAGCGCGTTTCAAATGATCCTTTGGTGCTCAATAATTATCAGAAGGTCCGTTCATGCTTACTTTTAAGATACAAAGTCAAGTTTACCATTTGATAGGATCCCTTTTGCCTGTAGGCCAACCTAAGTTTGTTTAAATACCTATATTTTGTATTCGACTACAACGAATAGTGGAATACAAGAAATCAATATTTCTCAAATTTAAAACTGAACTCATTTCACAATTTTAGAACAGGTTAATTCGTATGTATGCAGTTTTAAATCGACATTACGCCCAGGCCACAGTATTACAAATTTTTCCTAAAATAGAGCAACGAATGTATTTTCGCATAGCAACGGAGGGGAACTCGCGGGGGGTCAAGTGACGCGTCACGCGGGCCACTTACCACAAACATGCTTAGTTATATTTTGATACTAAGTAATGTAGAATTTAAATCACATTCATTCATGTTTTCTTCAGATTTTAAGATTTTCTTATCAGAGTGTTCAATTTTAATGTAAGTAGTTAAATTTTATAAGAGACAATAATTAAGAACATTCAAAAATAAAGTGTCACGTATTTTTTTTAAACGACGAATGACGAAAAACGACCTAATCGCGGACGAAGTCGCGGGCAACAGCTAGTTAATAAATACGTGTGGCACTCGAGGACTGCCGCGGTAAAGCTATTGCATAGCATCGCTGTGCCGGTTGGAGTGGGGGGTGTTAGGTTTTTTCGTTACGGAATTTTTACATTTGGTCGCCGCTCAAAGTCTGAGATAAAAGCTATGCAAAAAAACATTCATCAAATAAACTTGAAATTCAAAGCGGATTATACAGGTTAATGGAGTGGCCGTAAAATATCAATTCGCCGGTTTTAAATTATCAAATTTTCACACAATAAAGATAAGAGTTGCGCAAGAAAAGGTTTAAATTCCTGCGGTTTATCACAAAGGGAGTTATGACGGTCTTTGTTGGCGCCATTTTTAAGGATTTCGTTTGAGGCTCTTATCACGCAGCGGGAGATTAACGCATCGGGTATGGCTAAGAAATTTGCGATTTTTCACGTTATTTTTTATTTTGTTAAGGTTTATTTTACATTGTAGAAACGATGAAGATGATCATCATATTAAGATGATAATCATAGAAGATTATCGTAAACTGTGATCCATTTTATAATTTGTTTTGTATTGTTATTGTGGTTCTGTTTCCAAGCTTTGACAAGGATTCATTAAGTAATTTATACAGACAATAACGAACTCTTTACATTCAACAAAGATTAATTTTCATGTACGAGTAACTATTTATGAAAATTGTATGAAAGTACTGTAATGTTATTTAAAAATATTCACAATGCGATAATCTATCTGTGTGCGAAATTTCACCCACATTCAAACAATTACTCTGGTGCTTTTAAGAAATAAACTTAATAAAACCAAACTGTTGAATTCATAATAGTTGAAAGCATAGAACATAATTATTATTAAACAGTGTGGAAATCACGCTTAAATCTAAACGTATCATTCCATTTAAAATCGCTTTAAAGCACTTCATCCGCTTATTTCATAGCCCAACCAAATAAACAAGAGGCTTTGCGGATTATCTTATAAAGAATTACGTGTGTTTGTTCAGGAAGTTTTTTAAGTAAATATAACTTGTCATGGTTTCAAATCCTGTAGGGTGATTTTGTTGCCAAAGGGGCTTAGGTAAAGTGGAGTATTTGAATCGGTTGATAGGGTTTTTGAACTAGGGATATTTTAGTATTATCTTATGTTACATTTTACGCGAGTATTATACACTAGCGGACCGCCCCGGCTTCGCCCGTGGTACATATTTGGCAATAAAAGGTAGCCTATGTTCTTTCTCAGGGTCTAAAGATTGTCTGTGCCAAATTTCATCAATATCGATTCAGTAGTTTATGCGTGAAAACCATACATACATACAAACCTTTCCTCTATAATATTAGTATAGATTTAGAAATTAAAATTTTAACGGATTTTAATTTTTAAATAAGGTTATTTTTACAAGTTAAGGTTGTAGTGAATAGTCTATTGTAACACTACGCTTTTATTGGCTTCAACTGTATGTTTGTATGTGAACTGAAGACTGGATTTTGATACACTACACAGATTTAGTTCAAACTTCGTATAATTATTAAGGATTGGTGATAAAACAATATTTCTACAGTTGCACGTTCTCAAATTTTTAACTGTAATTATTATTAATATAAGCTTTTATATTAATAATAATTACAGTTAAAAATTTATTTATATAATTATGATATAATTATTATTATCTACACTAATATTATAAAGAGGAAAACTTTGTTTGTTTTATTGATTGTAATGAATAGGCTCATAAACTACAGGACCGATTTTAAAAATTCTTTCACAATTCGAAAGCTACATTATCCACGAGTAATATAGGCTATATAATATCATCATGCTAAGACCAACAGGAGCAGAGTAATGCGGGTGAAACCGCGGGACACAGCTAGTTAATAATATAATGTGTTATCTGGTAGAACGTAGACGTTTTTTTATTTTTATTTATGTAAATTAAATACACATAACAGGCCACGATCTTGCCGGGTCCATAGGCGCCACATCAGTATCACGAGCAGATCGCAACCCAACAAAATGTGTACAATTACCACTACAATGGGATACAGCTTACAGTTATCTAAAGCGTATTACAATAAATTCATATTTAAAAATTCGATAATTTAATATTACATACAAAAGAAAGACAATAAAATTTTAATTACAAATAGTATAACCGGGACTCTATCATATAATTTGAACTCAATCTGAACTCTTTTATCATAAGAGCACATATTTATTTTAATCAAATTAATTGTATAGATATATCGAGTATACATTTCGCATAATTTATTATTAGATTCTGTGAATATAATATTATAAATGCGAAAGTAACTCTGTCTGTCTGTCTGTTACTCAATCACGCATTAACTACTGAACCAATTTGCATGAAATTTGGTATAGAGATATTTTGATACCCGAGAAAGGGCATAGGATAGTTTTTATCCCGGAAATCCTACGGGAACGGGTTTTTTTATTGTAACTGTTTAACGAAAAAGATACGTAGTATGTTGATGAACCTTTTTTAATAAACAAATAAATAAATTTAAATACTCCAACAACACAATTTTACCTATGTTAATTTTAATTCCTATTGTAAGTATCGTAAACAATTGTTGTTTCAGTCCAAAAGGGTTTCAAAGTAAATGTTTAATTTTATGTCTTTCTCGCATACCTATCTTTGAATTTCAGATCTTATTTAACTTAATTGTGAAAATTATGTTTATTTGAATGGCAATTGGCTTTTAATTCCCCCTGTATATCTTAAAATTGGTATTTTCTTGTTAATAATATTTTTTAATAATAGTTACACAGTTTAATATATTATTTAGACCAAATTTCAAATATCACGCGGTTGGACCGATTTCGATAATCTTTTTTCGTTTAAATAATATATATTATTACTAGCGGTCCGCACCGGCTTCGCCCGTGGTACCTACATGTTTAAACTATCCTATCTCTCAAGTTGGATCGAACTGCACATGGTGTGCGAATTTTATTATAATCGGTTAAGTGGTTTAGGAGTCCATTGAGGACAAACATTGTGACACGAGATTTATATATATTAATATTATTTAGAATAATTACAATATATAAGACGAGAGTTAAGAGAAAATATTGTCTATAAGTAAACGACCCTAACTTTTATACTATAACAGAGAACATTTGTCACGTAAGCTATTAAATAAATAAATCATGTTTTTCGCATGTTCCAAACGAAAGTTAATTTTCTTCGCTTATATTGTGACAAAACACCGAAAATGTAGGCTTTATTTTTATAGCAGAGTGTTCACGAGAGACGTCAAATCAGAGGCTAAATTATAGGCCGTGTACACAATACATAACGAGTGTACACTGTTGACGAAATTTGGATGCGGTATATGGAAAGGAAGATTTTTTTTACATTACTTGGTACATAAAAATGTTAATTTACCGCTACGTGGTAAAACTACGTTAAAAAAAGATATTTGGAAAGAAAAAACTATGATATTTTAAAATTTCTTGCGGTCTATATTACGTCGCATAAAATGATTACTTCCACAGTTACTTCATTAGACATGAGATATTTTACGATAGCGAGGTTTTGTTTTCGATCTTACATAGATAATTAAAACAGTAAGTTTCCTTGATATACCTACCTAGTGATATTATTTAGTAACTAACCTAAAACTAACTTATTTAGTAACTAAATTGTGTGAAAAATATTTTAATCTTTAAGAGCTTATACATAACATCAGTAAACATTCAAAAATAAAATGTATTTTATTTAATGCTAGCTTTTCCCGGCGGTTTTACAAGCATTGCTCCGCTCCTATTAATTATCTTAGCCTTCCTCGATAAATGAACTAAGTAGGTATCTAAAAGTGAAATAAATTTTCAAATCGGACTCGTAGTTTCTGATATTAACGCGATCAAGCAAACAAACTCTTCAGCTTTATAATATTAGTATAGATACCATATCCAAGATTCCCACATTCATGTATACAGTAAATATGAAGATTGGTGAAACAGAAGCGAATCCCGGCGGAGAGCTTGTATTTATCCTGCAACTAATTAGGTTACGTTTGTCTTAGAATTAATTAAGCCCAAGGATACCTGTTGGAACCTATGTTTTTTGTACGATATATTTTTTTTTAGACTAGCTTTCTGTTTACGGCTTTGCTTGCATATTACATCATTTATGATACTTTCAATGTTCTGTAGCTCATAATAAATCTACAAAATTTATTAATAATCTTAACATTTTATCAAAATACGTTCATCAGGAGAAACGTTACAAAAAAGTATACACAATAACTTTTGTATTAATACTCGTACGTAATATTTTTAGAGAAACAAAAATCACAAAATCAAGTGCATTGTCAAAGGAAAGCCACATCAATTTTAATTTAAATTAATTTCACGATAAAATCCCGTAAAAGAGAATCAGTAAATACTAACAAAGTGCATAAATATTGCCTTAAATTTACAGCTAACGTCATTCGAGTGCAGTGAATAAAAAATTATATGAATTGATTCGTAGTCAATACTAAATGTAACACAATACATATATACATATAATTATTGGGCCTGTATATTTGAAAATATTGCAGTAAAAATGACAATACAAATAAATCATTTTTAAAATTCCTTTTTTAATAGCAATCTACATAATATTACATATAATATATCGTTATTCTTTTACCACATTATATTACCTATTCCTAAAGTTCACATTTTAATCGAAGTCAAAAGTAATCTATGTACAAAAATTCATCAAAATTGCCATAACCATTTTTGAGTATTTGAATAAAAAACACAAAAAACAAACTGTCACACGTAAAACAGAACAATTTCCACATTATTTATGAAAGAACTTAAAAATAAACTCTAAAATCCATCGCATTCGCAGATCACTTGGTAGTTATCAAAAGAAACAATTTAAATTATATAAATCGAGATCTCATTCAAAATACATCCAAGCTATTTTTATGAAGAAAAATACCGATGCAGTTGTCACGAAGAAAATTATTCTGTCTGTCATTTTTATAAAAAATAGATACTAGGGAAGCAATGACGTCTGGCATTTGCGCTATTTTTTATACTATGTATTTATTTTATAATTAATATCGAGCTGTTTTATAAAAACTAATCTATACTAATATTATAAAGCTGAGGGGTTTGTTTGTTTGAACGCGCTAATCTCGCGAACTACTCGTCCGATTTGAAAAATTCTTTCGGTGTTAGATAGTCCATTTATCGAGGAAGGCTATAGGCTATACATATATCATCACGCTAAGAAACCGCGGAGCGCAGGTAGTTATCTATATGTCACGGACGAATTCTACCTATTATACACGTGGCCCTGTCGTTGATGCGTCTTGACGGAACACAGTGGGGTTTTGGTCGGTAGGAATCCGACATAACCCACTGCCCCTTCCCCGGAGGCCGTGGATATCTATGCAAGATTTCCCCACTTAAAAAAAAGGTAGTTATCTATATACACAGTAGTCTTCTATATTATATTTAAGTGTTCCCGCCACGTATCGCTTGGCTACATATATATCGGGGTTCCCGTATCACAATTCACAATGCGGATTTGTCGAATGTGTGTTCCATCGCGAACCGTTCCGTGCAGTGGAATGCTTACACGGTAATAGAAGAGTGAAGCTGAATTTTGACATTCGAAACTCATGTAAAATATCTATAGTACAGGTTATTACAATAATTTAAAGATGCAATGATGAATTATTTCACTTCTATCTATGCTTTAAGCATATAACTCCTGTACAGCAAATAAGCTCTCTAGCATACAATTTCTGCGTTGTATTTGGTACAAAATGTATTGTTAATTGATCCTAATTAGATTGTATAATGTTGTAAAACCTGTTCATTGATTTGCACAATAAAACTTAAAAAATAAAAACAGTCTTCTGACTATCCAATTATCCATACCTGTATATTTCCTAATAGGTGGTAAATGGTAAAACTATGTTATGACGATTCAAAAGTGCTTCTAGATGAAGTGTGATTATAAAAGAAATAAAAAATGGTTTGAGATTAAGTTTTGGTATATTTTATATATATATATATATATATATATATATATATATATATATATATATATATATATATATATATACTTTCTAAGAAATATATAAAGAAACGTCAGCTACATAAACTAGTCTTATCAAAATACATAACGAATAAGTTCAGCCAATTAGGTGAACCCGATAAAGAGAATAAATCAATCGCCCAGACATTGAAAAACTGTCACAGGAGGGAAAAAATCTACATTTTTAGCACAAATAAGGTATTGGATGCGGTCCAAGATGTATTTTCTACGCGATTTCAGATATTTTGAAGGAAATGAATGAAAAAAGTTCGTTATTTTATTCACAGGTAAGTAAAAGGTCGTGGGTTCGAACCGAATTTTATCAAGTGATATTTTTCACAAAAAATTTTATTAATAGCCAATTCATAAGACGATTATGATTTTAAAACTGTTTAATATACGTTAGGTATATTTTAATGTTGAATATAGTGATAAGACCTTAAAATGTGTCTGCACCTATACCATTTTATGATTCAACTTTTTATAATAACTTGTTCTTAGAACAAACAAATTCTAAACTTACATACCTAAAATATAATATTATGAACATTGCCTTTTACCAAACAAACTTATCTATTCCATATGCAATACATCATAACAAATATGTAAATTCCTACACAAATCATGCTAAATCACTGTACCGTCGTAATTAATCGCTACCGCTTATGAATTACACCAGTTCAGTATAAATCAGCCATCCGCTATAGGCCGGGGTGAAATGTGGTATGTAAATACGAACCCTTAGAGCCTATTCACACGGATTCTGTTTATTCAGACTTTTTCTAGAATCTAGGTATTAAAAACCCCTTAATTGGAAATCAAGTTCCAACTACCAAGAAACCTTGGAATATTTTACTAATTATCCATACTAATATTATAAATGCGAAAGTAACTCTGTCTGTCTGTCTGTCTGTTACTCAATCACGCCTTAACTACTGAACCAATTTGCATGAAATTTGGTATAGAGATATTTTGATACCCGAGAAAGGACATAGGATAGGTTTTATCCCGGAAATCCTACGGGAACAGGTTTTTCTTTTAAAACCCGGGCGAAGCCGCGGGCGGAAAGCTAGTATGCAATAAATTATGTTCCAGAAGATTAATAGCCTTTCTTTTAGTTAAAAGATACTCATAGGTATATTATAATTAGATCCAAAGAACTGCCGAATGTGACTGCACTAATACATTACAGTTAAATTAATACTTTTAGTTATTACTTTCTAAAAAGTCACTAAAATACCCCACTGAATACGTTATGACAAAAATAAATTCGTGCCATAACTGCCATTTAACTCTCATAATTCTGATATTCTCAATGTCACTTATAATTAACCACACCACTCTAAAATCCATTAGGGCGTTTACAGAGTATGCCAAAGATATATACTTACTCAATAATTAAAATGCCTAGTTATCAGTTCGAATCTATATCTCAAAACTACGTAGGTTCTCATTTCATCTAAACTAATATTATAAAGCTGAAGAGTTTGTTTGTTTGAACGCGCTAATCTCAGGAACTGCTGGTCCGATTTGAAAAGCTCTTTCATTGTTAAATAGGCCATTTATCGAGGAAGTATACAGGCTATATATCATCACGCTAAGACCAACAGGAGCGGAGCCAAGTGGGTGAAACCGCGCGGCGCAGCTAGTACAATATATACATGAAATATACCCGTGTGGAACCACCATACCACCGATATGAATTATGGCGCGGTTATCGCATGATTCTTTGTCAAGTTTAAGACGAGGGTTTCCCGATTTGTCTCTGAGGATAAAGATTTATTTCAATCCCTTAGGAATCTCCCGAAATTCCCGCTATTGAAGTTCTGTTCAAATGAAATGCGTAGCGCGTAATAAATTGCGTTAAACTATACGTTCTTGTAGTAATAAATTACGAATAGAGGTATTACTAGAAACGTGATTTGATATGAAATCCCTTGAAAGAAAAGTTCTATTCTATATAATCCATACTAATATTATAAATGCGAAAGTAACTCTGTCTGTCTGTCTATTACTAAATCACGCCTGAACTACTGAACCAATTTGCATGAAATTTGGTATAGATATATTTTGATACCCGAGAAAGGACGTAGGATAGGTTTTATCCCGGAAATCCTACGGGAACGGGTTTTTCTCTGAAAACGCGGGCGAAGCCGCGGTTGGAAAGCTAGTCTAGAATATGTTAGAAAATATGACATGAAATGTTTAAATTTAACACAAAAATTTATATTTAACACGTTTTCATACAATAGGTAAGAATAATAAGACAATCAAAGGAGACATAAAGTAAGTAGTAGTAGTAAGTAAATGAAAGTACACTGTTAATTTCAATATTCACATACGAGATACGTTTTGGCGAGTAAATAAGGTCGAAATAGAGGAAAGAAATTTGCATTAAGTACGGCTATATGGATCATCAAGGAATGAACACAAATATTGTATTTTTAGTTTAGTCATTCCAATTTCTACTGTATCGAAAAAAATTAAAACAATTACTCGTTCAAAGAGGTTCTTGTTGAATACTTAGCCGAACAACTCTTGGTCTTAAGTTCTATACAAAAAGAAAACACGAAAAGGCTTCTGTTGCACGCCAAGTGGAAAAAATCAAAAAGTTCATAATGGGACCGCGCTACACCGCCTGTCTACCGGCCGCTGTCACACCGTAGCGTAACGTGTGACGTAATGTAGAGCATGTAGCGAACGTGAATGTAGAGGCAACTTAATCTCTATTGTTCTTATAAATATATAAATCATACACAGCCTTAATCTATTATATAAGTATAGTTTATTGCTAATTGGCTACCTTAAGTTATAATTTGTCCTTTGCCTGAAGGTTGCCTGGCAGAGATGGCTTTGAGCCATAAGGCCGCGATTTGTACATTTTAAATGGTTTTGTTTTATGTACTTTTATTTTAATATGTTGTACAATAAAGGGTAAATAAATAAATAATAAATAAAAAAAGTACTCTTGGAGTATTTTCATGCACACACAACTTTAAAAATTACGATAGTAAAAAGGAACTTATAGAACATGTTAACACACATAACATTTTCCATCATCCTTTCTCGCATTTGTTTAAGACGAAATATTAAAAGACGCATAAGCTACCTTATAGCTTATCTTACCGGTTACCTATATTTTAGTTTATAACCTAATAATGTTATCGAAGAATATATTATATATCAGAATATATCATATTCTGTATTAAAAATATTCTTTCATGCTTGTCAGTTTTGAAACAAGCATAAAATTAACACAATCAATCTGAATTGTACCTACAATTAATTTAAAAATATAATTCAATTATGAAACTATTTTAAGTGTATCTTTTCGGTGTGTTAGACGGCCTACATAGTTAAATAAAGATGGCGCACTCTGCGGAATGAATTCACAACTTTTGTTCAAGCGATTTCTTCATTTACTTACATTTCTAAATAACGCTTTTATAATTATATAAGTTGTTGTTCTATATAAATAACTTGAATTACTTTCAAAAGGTTTGAAACAGTTTTTTGAAAAAAGGTCTTTTTAACAGAATATAAAACGAGATATTTTTCAACTTCATTTTATTTTCTTCACCGCGTTCTGCAAGTAGGTATATCAATTAAACATGCATTCGACAAAGCATTGTGACATTTTATATCGTCATTTTATGATATTATGTTACTAAGTACTAACTAATCGGTGTTAAATGTTAAAAATATGTAATGACGATTCAAAAGTGCGTTTATAAGAAGTCTAATTAATCGATAAATGTTTGAGTTTGGAGTTTGGACTGATAAACGGTGTTCTGTAAGGATGTTAATAACCCAGTTAACGTTTATTTTGCGACCAAAATATTATGAAAATCGGTCAAATAATTTCGGAAGAGTTTGGTTACAAACACTCTTATATGCGAATTTATTATGTATTAGTAGTATCAATGACCCAAATTCCGCGTATATTTAGTTCACTAAAACCTGACTCATTCCGGTACAATATAGCAACTAAATCCATTGTCTCGAACATATTCTTCTATAAAAATCACGACAAAAGCTAATGGATAATCAATATCCACACGAGGTTGGGTTTCAGGTAACGTTAGGTTATGTATACGCTAATATACGAATGTGTAAAAACTTTATACAAATGTAAAAGTTCGTAAGGATGAATTAATAATAAATAAATAATACATTAAAAACTTTATTTGCATCAAAATAGGTACAGCTTATATATTACTAGAGGTCCGCCCCGGCTTCGCCCGTAGTACATATTTCGCAATAAAAGGTAGCCTATGTCCTTTCTCGGGTATCAAAATATCTCCATACCAAATTACATGCAAATTGGTTCAATATAGGCGTGATTGAGTAACAGACAGACAGACAGAGTTACTTTCGCATTTATAATATTAGTATGGATGAATCCATAGGCTCCTGAATTAGTAAAATACTGTGTCTCAGGAAAATTTTAAAAACAACAAATAACGGTAAGTGGAAAAGCGCTTTAATGTTTGTGTGTGTGTATGTGTTTTTATGTTTTAATAATTTTTGTGAAAGATTAATGTGAATCATTTTCATTTCATATTATAATCTTCTAATTATAAGATACAATAGTTAAGTTTATAAATAGCTGTTATGGAATGTTATAAAATTGTATTACAATAGTTGGGTAGGTTTTTTTTTGCTTATAATGCTTGCCTTGGCTTCGATTGGATTTTACAGAGATGAAAGAAATACCTATGTTATTTTCCTGTAGCTTTCTGTCAGAATTGAATGAATTGTCCTGTTCGGTTCACTACTTCCGAAGATTGCTACATATAAACATAAAAGAAACTTTACCTCTTTATAATATTAGTTTAGGTAAATGCTCATCATACACGACCTTAAACAGTTGGATATTCATAACTGTGTCCTGCGGCTTTACCCACATTGCTCTGCTCCTGTTGGTCTTAGCGTGATGATATATAGCCTATAGCTTTCCTCGATAAATGGGCTATCTAACACCGAAAGAATTTTTCAAATCGGACCAGTAGTTCCTGAGATTAGCGCGTTCAAACAAACAAACTATTCAGCCTTATAATATTAGTACCTATAGATACCATCAATAGTGTTAATTTTTGAACTAAAACTCACACATCCAAAACACTACTAATTCAGGCTTTAAAACGCATTCATTTCAATAAACGAGAACGAAGCTTCATTGAAATATTACAGGGCTTATCTTAGATGCAAATAGGGTCTATAAATCGATCGTCTAATTCGCAAAAACGAAGAGCCATTGCGATAGAGTACAAGCTAAAAGGGAAAAATTGAAACGGGCAGTATAGTACAGGAGGTGGTTGGGTGTTTGTTAATTTAAAAGCATAATTATTATAGTTCTTGTTAATGTAGTCTGACTGTATGTCTGTTTAAGAATCTTCGAAATTGTAGCCTGATATTGATGAAAACATCGCAGGTAACACATAGGATTATGAGTTGATATTTTGGTTGGTTTCACTTTTAATTATTGTGTCAATCAATCAAGTACTGTTGCGAAAAAAGTGTTTTGTTCTTGTTAATTTGACACCTGTCGTATTATTATATCCTTGATACTTTTATCCAAAAGTTATTACTAAGAACCCTTCGTCAATTCCCATGATATATTTTAATACTTAAATAATGTTTTATGTATAAAAACGTCAAAGCTTAGACACAAATAAGTTCATTCAACTGAATATATTTTATAAAGAACACTAAATATACGTTTAACATTACGTGAAGTAAAATATAATAAGAAAATATTCCATTCAGCAATCAGAGAATGCTGGAGGCAGTCAATTCTGTATTTCAATTGCTTACGAATTTTTACGTGTTTCAAACTAGTATAGAATGTGAATAAAGAGAGTTCAATATTATGTTCAATGATTTTTTTTTACTATACAATACTGAATTTAGTGTTGATTGAATACTGGTTTATTCTCTATATTTTTTATTTTATTTTATCCGGTGAATCTTCCTATATGGGTAAGTATAGTATATTAAGTAGTAAGATTGTTCACATACATACCAAACATAAAAATAAAAATAAAAGATTTAATTTAATTTCAACTGGTTTTACATTACATATATTTGATATAAAGTTAAAATGTATTTATTACAATTTAAAATAATATCTATTTCAAAAACACATACTCAACAAAATACCCCAACCGTCTCCTGCACTACAATGAAAGGCCGAATTAGGCTCCTGGACAATAGCTCTAGTACTGCAGTGTAATCGACGCTGTCTCCAATTAACTGCATCTGCACTGGGGGGAAAAATTACCCCATTGTTGTATCGGCTAACTGCTATTGGGTGGTAGAGATAACTTTCATGAGTTTTGACGTGAATATGATAGTAGAATATACTTTTTTTAGTAACTGTCTAAATGTAAGTATATATTTTGAAAAATTTAAAAGTTTGTTTGATCAAAATAATATGAAACTTTTATTAATTTTAATAGAGAGAGATCTAAATATAAACAAAATTAGAATTTTAAAAGTCTATTGCCTCTGTTTAAGTCCGAACTGCTGACTTTTGTGGAACTGCAAGGCTATTTGGAACATCATGCGTCAAAAACAAATTACTTTTATAAGATATGGTTAATGTTACGATGACTTAATTTAATACATAAATATGAGTATTACCTCCAAAATCATCTTAATAGATAACTAAGAGAACGATTACTAAATGGACACTACTAAAATGTAGAAAAACATAATATGTATAGCATGTTTGAGCTTTATTATTAACGGCAATTTTAATGATAATTATAGAACCTTCAAACTTTCTCAAATCCATTTTCTATAAAATCTAGCATCACTGCACAACCTTCGTAAAATAACAATTCACAATAAGAACCGGTACTTCTCAAGTACATTTAAAACAGTTTGTAAAATAACAACAGAATAAATCTGCAGTTTGGAAACCATAAAGTTTTGCAACATTTAAAACGTAATTACATTTAATAGTGTCAAATAAATTGTATTTATCAAGCGGAGCGCAAATAAGAGCTCGGAGTAGGATGGTGATGCATTCACGAAGTTTTCTTTGAACAACTTTATTGTACTTGTAAGCGATTTTATATTTACTGGGATGGATTTGGTGTGTCTATTTACTTATTTACGACTGCTACATTGTATTTTAGATATCATATAATAAGTGGGGCCTGATGACCACAGGTTCCCAGTTCGGGCACCAGCTTTCTTAAGGTTCCCTAATTTATTATATTTGTAAACATTATTTGCAAAGTTTTTTAACCCTCGTGGGAGAGATAAATATATATATATTTTTTTATTTATGTAATATGTATTTGGGTATATTTGAAAAAGGAATCGTACTTCGTAGTGAAAGTAGAAATTACTAGTTCTATGAAAGTAACATTATAGAAAATAATCATGTAGATTTATACAAAAAATTAAATGTATTAAAAATCAAGGTATTATGGTGTTTCTACTTTGAATATTATGACTAAGTACTTAAAATTAATGAGTAAGGATTATTTTCTAGAAAAATTCAGTGATAATAAGAAGCATAAACTCAAACTCAAACTCAAACATTTATTTATTCAATTAGACTTCTTCTAGAAGCACTTTTGAAACGTCATTACATACTTATTTTAACATTTACCACCGATTCGGAAAGCAGTATCTACGGAGAAGAACCGGCAAGAAACTCCATAAAATATAACATAATATCTCACTATAGGTTTAATGAGTAACTACAATAATTTATTTCAGACAATTTTTTTTAGCTTCTTGTAACGTTTAATACCTATCCATATAGCTGTTAATATTTATTAATAATGTTTTAGTGTATAAAATTTTCTAGAATTTACTTATTTTGGGTTTATCTACGAAATCCAGTCCTGTGCAGCTCATTCTAAGTTTTATGAATAGAAGTGAGTTTTATGAAGAAAATGTTTTAAATGTAAATACAGTTAGTTGAAAAGGTTTCAGCGATACTAACTTAACTTGAATTGCATACTTCTTGGAATTTTACCAAGATTATAATCTGTATATTATTTTACCCGACTGCAAAAATGAGTATGAATATTGATATATAAAACTCATAAAATTGATGTTCTCGAGTTCGTTAATTTGTAATTTTCAATTGTAATAATGCTATTTTAAAAAGCTTTTTTCTATTTTTTTCTATCATGTCTGTCATCGGTAAAACAATAAATAAATACAAATTCTATTTATAAAATAAAAACAGAATATTATGTATAAAATATGGTTTTCAAACGCTAAATGAGGCAATATGATTTGTTCTTTACAAACACATCCCTCGCTACGCATTATCGCACATCTCTTGTGGAAATGCACCCTAAATGAAGTCTCGACTTCATTGATTCATACCATTTTAAATAAAGAAAAATCAACCTATAGTAATAATTTTCAACACATATCCAATTCTTCACAAAAGAGTACTTAAAAATATCAATCCTGTACCCTATATACGTTATTTAATAAAACCCGTCACGTGGTACATTTGACCCCATATGACCGCATTTTCGTAACACGCATAAGCCATTAGTGTTTAGTTTACACAACTACCTTTAGGGTCCGATCGACCCTTTAAAAATATTTTGACAAAAGGTTCATACAAAATATACAAATCCATTGTTTGTTGATAGTGTTAATGGAATTTGGGTATCCAGGAATATATAAAATATATTATATTCCCTGGTCGCGCCAATATAAAAATATACGTAAATATATTCTTCGATATGAAAGTGGACTGTATTTTGATCTACGTGGTGTTCGCAAAGAGGGATAGACAGGATCATACGGCACGTACCTCGTCGGAGGGAGTAGCGTCCAGAACACACGCGCCGCCACGCGGTCAGGGTCCTCCAGCTCGCGGCGGGCAAGAACGGCGTCCAGTCCCACACTCCACACAAACACACACGCGGCGGTGAGCGCGACCAAGGGCCGGGGCACGGGATACCCCGGTGGTGTTACAAGGGCACAATGCCTGATGATCTAGAGAGCCTCGTGGAAGCTCTCCGGCGGTGGCCGAGTCCCGAACCTCGCGAAGGAACGGAGCGAACTCGACTGACTGCAGCGACACGAACGTCGCGTTCACGTCTTATTGGACGTGTCACGTGGTTAGTGACCACGCGATGATTGGTTGTGCTCGTATGTAGGGAAGGATGAAGGAACACACCACAAACAATAAACGTTTAATTTCTACATTTACTATTTTAATTATATTGGCGTTACCATATCCACCCGCCCTAAATGGGTCACCATTTAAAACCAATCATAAGATACAGCGAAAAACTATGACTCTAGGATCGCATAATGCGCGCGGGTTAATAAAGTCCTAAGAGCCACGGCGGTAATATAAATAACAAGTTCTATGGCTCTAGGAGCGCAAAATGCGAGCGGGATAATAAAAAATCCTAAAAGTCACGGCGGAAATATAACTAACAAATTCTATGACTCTAGGATCGCGTAAAGCGAGCGGGGTATAAAAAATTCCTAAAGTCACGGCGGTATTATAACTAAGAAATTATAAACGAAAGCGGTGCAAAACTTAAAATTAAACTTAACTAACTGCGGTAATATACTAATGCGATATAACTATTGTCTTGGAAGCGGACATAAACGAACGACCGGGCGAAGGTAAGTTCCCTTGGCGGTTCTAACTGTACAAACGCGCGCGACGTCGTCCTTTGAAGGATGTACTTTCTCTACGACGGCTAAAAGCCAGGTTAGGGGCGGTGCATTATCATTTATTACAACCACGACCGTTCCAGGAGTAATAGGTGTCGAAGGCGTATTCCATTTCTGCCTAACCTGCAAACCGTGTAAGTATTCCATTCTCCAACGTTCCCAAAACGACTGGACTAACTTGTCCAGTAGCGAATGCCTATCAAGCAAACTGACGTGATCAGATTTGACTTGCGGCGCGGGTAAAGCTAATAAAAGCGCGGTAATTAAAATAACACGAAACAAATATGTTATAATATTTATATATTTAATATGATAATAATCAATGATCATGATAATTATGTGATCATTGTGCGGCAATATCACTGGATGCTTATGTGCATATTCCAGGGCGGAATCGCCTAGACGTCCGATAAGGATAAGTCTGTTGCGAATAAAAGGCCTCAAGCGGTCGAGAGCCTGCGAATAAAATTTATAAAAGAGTATATTATAATACTCCTCTGCAAAATATTTATTTTGCAGGGCGGGAATAATTTTATTCTCAGCGAAATTAGGTTCCTCTACGGTCATCATAACACCGCGGCGGGTTAATAATATAAGGAACCTATAAAATATATAAAATACACGACGCGACGAGACGCGAAGGGCGGTATCGTATAAGGCGCAATGCTTTATAGGCGGGCACACAGTGTGCGCTAATAATTTTTGTTCGGGAATGTCTGCAATAGACTCACCATCGAGACTCTTAAGAGGCCAATCAGATGGGTCCGAACGAGCCCACTGGGTTCCGTGGAACCACAGAGGGTGCGAGACGAGATTTTGTGGCATAATGCCACGCGAAAGAACGTCAGCGGGATTTTCAATACCAGAAACATGGTAGAAATTATTTGATGGGATGTTATACACGACTGTGGGAGCAACGAAGCCCATCATGTCCCACAGACGGGCGGCAATTGACAAGAAGGAGTGCTTAGTGCACATCACATCGGCGGAAGCGGTAATTTTAAAAATAAAACAATCATCAACGGTAGACCAATGCAGACCAAGTAATTTATGTTGCACGGTCTTATCAAACTCCACCGCGGAGGGTAAAAGTTTGTGCGAAGCGGGAAGATTATCTAACACATTTTTGCTATTACTATTCCATTTAACTAGATCCCACTGAGCTCCCTTAAACAAATCGATGAGCTGCTGCGACGCGGAAACTGCTTCACATTCCGTGGGAATAGAGAAGGCGATATCATCCATATACAACGACGAAGACGCAATGCCACTCGCGAGCGGATATTTCGCGCCGTCATCTTCTACGAGCTGTCTTACCGTGCGCAGTGCATGATAAGGACTAGACTTGATGCCGAAGCAAACTCGATTAAATTGATAAAGAAGTAGCGGATCCTGCGGGCTGAAACGATATAAAAAACATTGAAAACGACGATCAAACTCACGCACGAATATCTGCAGAAACTGTTGGCGGCAATCGGCGGTCATGGCAATCGCGTGGAGACGAAAACCTAAAATTATTGTAAACAAATTGCCTTGTAAATTCGGCCCAACATGCAGAAGGTCATTCAACGAACGCTGGCTTCCAGAAGTTGGCATGCTAGCATCTAAAACCATGCGCAGCTTAGTCGACGATTTATCCTCGCGCAGAACAGCGTGATGCGGTATAATATAAATAGGTGTAGGGTCACGCGGATCATACGGAGGCGCGGGTGAAATATAATTCTTCGTTAGATAATCTTTTATGACGTCATCATATGCCAACCTTAATTTAGGTGAAGCCTGTAGCTTTCTTTCAAGGCACATGAAACGTTTGCGGGCAATATTAAATGAGTCACCGAGAGTGTAGAAATCATCCTTAAATGGAAGCGAAACAATATATCTGCCACTCACGGGGTCGCGGGTTGTAGTTAATTTATAATATTCTTCACATTCAACATCATCGGGATGTTGAACGGGCGGTGCGGTAGGAAGCTCCTCGAGCTCCCAGAAACGCCTGACTAATGAGTCAATAGCGGCGGTCTCTTGAACGTGACAACACGTCAAGGGCGGTTTATGTATGTTAGGTATGGTGGGTACTGAACCCATTATTACATAGCCTAACACCGTGCGCAATGCAGCGGGCGCCGACGAGTCACGAGATGCATGAACTACGTCGGGGAGAAGCAGATGAGGGAACAGAGAAGCACCGATTAATAAATCGATTTTATTTGGCGTACCAAAACTCTCATCTGCGAGCGGTAAATGCGAAATATGCGATAAGACAGAAGTGTCTATAACAGCGGTAGGTAGTAAATCCGTAACATGATCAACAACTAGCGGTGAAATATTAAAGAATATGTTGTTGTCAAGACGCGAATAAAATTTTATATTTACGGAATTACTATTTACAATTTTTTCCGAACCACCGAACCCCTTAATAATAGTACGTTCGGTTTTCTGCGGTTTAATACCTAAACGTTCACAACATTCATTCGTAATGAAGTGACTTTGCGAAGCGGAATCTAAAAGCGCGCGAATAACAAGCCGTTCGCCTTTACAATTATAAGCTACGACTTCAGCGGTTGATAATAAAATAGTACGTTGTTTATTCGCGGGCGCGTTGCATTGAAATGCGTTATCAGTATCAGCTGTATAGCTAGCGGTACATAGCGCAATGTCGGAGCGGACGCACTCGCCCGACGGCGGTGACGGCGCAGGCAACGGCGGTGTGCTGCGCGGCGGGGGGTGAGACGCAGGCGCGGGAATGGAAGATTCGCGTTTCAAATGTAACATCGTATGATGTTTTAATTTACAAATGCGGCAATTAGAATTAGACGAACAACTAGAAACTCGATGTTTTATACTGAGACAATTTATACACGCGTTTCTATCCTTTACGTATTTCAAACGTTCCTGCGGACTCATTTTATGAAAACTCGAACATTTATATAAATTTTGATGCGTAATATTTGTACAAAGACAACTATATGCGGAATCAGCGGTTGTTACGTAAGACTGATACTTAGGCGGAGCAGACGAGATATTATTTGAACTGCGGTTATAATTATTATACTTTCGAGGCGGTTTATTTATTCCCGAATTTGTGGAAGGATGAATGCGTTCTAATACCTTCGCACGAGTTTGAATAAATTGAACTAAGTTATCAAAAGTAGGCATTTCACTACCAAACTTTGTCTCGAAAGCGCGAACAGTATCTGAGTCTAACTTCTTCAACGCGATATAAACAATCATTAAATCTGTAATATTATCTAACTTTATATTCTGTAAGGCACGCACTGCGCTAATAAAGTTATCTGTAAATAAATCAAAGTTTGTTGCGGACGGAGAATGCAAAGGTTTAAAATCAAACATTTGATTTAAATACGCGGAAACTAACATACGTTTATCATCATATTTATTTTTTAAAGTTTGTAAAATTAAATTATAATTTTCAGCGGAGGGGGTTATACCAGCTATAACAGTTGTGGCCTTCCCCGTTAATTTACCTAGTAAATAATATAAACGCTCGGCATCTGTAAGGCCGGGATTGTTGTGAACAATTGATTCAAAATTCGAAAGAAACAGCGGAAATGAGCGAATATCACCCGAAAATGGTACTAATTCGATAGGCGGTAATTTAGGCCTATTTTTATGCAAATTATTAATATCTCCGTGTGACGGACTTGGTTGCGAATATTGAGATTTAATTCTTATAACTCTGCTATATAAAGACTCGAATGCAACGAGGCTTTTATAATCAGGTTTCGCGGTAGGTGTTAATAATAATAAGCGAGTATTGTATTCGTCTAAACATTTTTCAAATCTTTCACGTAATGATTCTATCTGCGCGGACTCGTCAAGGAAACTTTCCATAAGCGAGGCGTTGTTATGAACGTTTAAAGACAAATCATACATTTGTTGCACCATTTCGAATATAACTTCGCGTTTAGCTAATAACATGGATAACTGCGAATCATTTATATCTTCCGAATCATTAACATCCGAAGCGTCACTATCAGGTAACTTAGTCATTTTCTTAGGCGGCATTTTTAATAACAAAAGTATATATTCAAACAGAGAATGTTACAATACAAGTTACAATAACAAGTAATACGACTAAATAAAGTAGGTCAGCGACGCAAGCGTAATATGAACCGAGTATGAATTTTCAATATGGTCGGATTATAACAGCGGATCGCGGAATGACCTAGATAACGTTATAAATTCTGTGCCTCCAGTGAATAAGGGAATAACTCAAAAACAGCACTTTTCAGGAGAGACAAAAAACTATATATCTATACTAATTCTTTATTAATCCAAAATTTTAAGCTTGTATGTGTAAGATACGATGTTAGACTATATTTTTACATATGAACACATATTGTAACAACCCCATAAATATACTTTTTTCATGTTTTTTTGTAGTTGTGGCCTTATGAACGAGTACTTCATGGAATAACTCAATGTATTCACATAATTTTTTTTTTACTCTTTGCAATATAACGACTTATGCCCTTATGCACTATGTTCATAATCGCACAACACGACTTATATTATTGCCAGTTTTGGTTTTATAGAAATGATGTGACTTATTATGCTTGAAATTTGTGTACTTTATGACTCAATTGAGGCATTTTAGTGGAAAAACTATGCACGTAGCTTAAAAACCAATGAAATCAACGGGATTTTTTATCGTTATTAGATAATAAAAACAAAACAACATTTAGGTATTTATGCATTTAACCCTAGAAGTCCAATCTACGTAAATTTGACGTATGAACTCTTCTATATTTACCATCGAATCGCTGCAAAATCCAGAACCAACTTATTAGCCGTCGAGACCTCGCAGTACATAGTTGGCTCATCCAGGTAAATTCCGCCATTTGGTTATAAAGAGGATGTTGTGCGTCATTTTGACGTATAATTGGGCTTTTCGTAACTTTTCAGATTGTTTCAAATTTTTATTTTGTGATTTATTTGAATAATTTTTTTCCAAGTCACGTTTCACATGATATCTATAGTATTATACTATAGATTGAGTATAAAATGGGATCCAGACAACTTTTATACTAGGACAAAAAAACCTTCAATTTTAGTAAATGACGATTATTGTCCTCCGCTGGATTTGGACTTCAAGCAAGGGGATTGGGTGGCTGAAGATGTTGTCCGGAGTAAAACCGAATATGTTATGGGGTTTTGTTACCCATGTATAATGAAAGTCGTAGATTGTAAAATAAACCTTTAATCGATCTTTCAATAATACAGTATTATGTTGTTAATGCTATACAATGTTTCACCAGTCACCACAATGAGTCTAGTCTGTACAGGTTAGCAGGAGACAATCATTGAGTATTGGTATTAAATACGTATCAACTGCGTATTGCGTTTTGCGTATTAACTAGGTATTGTCCTAGTGAAAATTAATCGTCGAATCAATTTAAAATTCGATCAAGTGCGTTCCGTTTCGGAACGCCACAGATAATAAAATATAGATAATAAAAGTGGCAACGCCACAATGTCATGGTGGTAGACATTGAGGATACAAGCACTTTATAGAGATAATAGAAGCCCGAAAACCATATTCCTGTATGTTCAGTTAATACAGGAAAAGTTATAGGTGGTCAGTGGCGATATTTTACGGCATGATATAGAATTTTAACAATTTCTATATCATATAATATCCAAATAATGTAGATAAATAAAGAAAATACAATGAGCCGCAAATATTTTATGAAAAAATTAAGCACAGATTTGAAGGTGCCTTGGATGCAAATACGACTTGTGGCACGCACTTTGAAAAGACTCTACGTGACAATAGCCCAATTTTTTCAAAATATGTGGTACCAGAGTATCCATAAAATGTTTACGAAAATGCAGGACCAAAGAAGTATCGATATTGCGGATTTTTTTCCTATAAAAAAGGCAAATTACCAAAGCACAGTAGCTAAAACGCTATATGCGGAGAAAACAATATTCATAATTATTGTCAAGACTGGTTATAAATACTTTTTTTTATGCCACTATTATAGACTATAGTATTATTGTCTTGATTATTGTAGTTAGATAATTAAAAAAAAAAAGATTAAAAACGAGTTATTTTTTAAAAACTTACCCAATTATAAGAAGAAAATATAAGTTTAACATACTATAATATATATTTGTTGGCTTTTTTTAGATGATTCAACTATCGTTCTGTATTTATATAAACAAAGAGTATAATATCATTAAATGCACTTAATGTGTTAACTGTATTTTTAATATCTATTGCAAAAAATAGTTAATTTCCATAGAAATATATATTAGTATCCCAAGTTAACTGATGAACCTTTTTTAAAAAATATAAAGATTTGTTGTTGCAGATTTATTGTAAAAACGATTTAAAAATAATAAGGAATAGTGTGTGTTGTTTCCGTGCAGTATTCAATTAATCGACCAATAGCAACACGGCATTAATGCCAAACTGTCTCATGTCGTCACTTGAACCAATGACACTAAAAGAGTTGTTCCTTTATGCTCATGTTAGAAAAATGACACAAATGCGTTTATACTAAAATAGTGTTAGGACTGATGGAACAAAATGAATTAAGTCTTTATTCAAAAAGTATAACTACACATACGTCTTTGTGTTCGTGGGTACTTTTGACTCGAGACGAATAATTCCTTTGCGATTGCCTAAAATGATGGATAAGGTAACTTATACCGTTAATCACACCCTACTTATACCGTTTGGGTCATTCGAAAAAATGGGTTAGGACGCAGCTAGAGATATGACCTTTTGATATGTTGTGTATTTTGACGAGCTGAATCCAATGGTGCAATAAAAACCAAAGGGAATAACTCGTCTTACTCCCTTATTCACTGGAGGCACAGAATTTCGAGCGCGGGTAGCGGATAAATAAATATGATGAAATATGTTCGATTTATAATGATTTTAGCGTTATAACTGCGGATAAACGATATGAATATAGTTTTAATTAACTATTTTAATAATAATATACGCGTAACTTAATGTTACGGGCGGAATAAAATATATTTTAAGCAAAAAATAATAGATGACGCAATGTCGATCTATGCGGTATATTATAGTTATTTCACAATGAATGTACTATTAAATCGCTTATTAGGGCCTACAATGAGTATCCTAATAAGGGCGGGTTTAAAATATATTTTATATGAATAGTAGAAGACGCATTGTCGTTCTATTATATGCGGTATATTAAATAGTATTTCGCATTGAAGATACTACTAATCGCTTATTAGGTCCTACACAATGAGTATCCTAATAAGGGCGGTGGAATCATCAGGTAATGGTTACTATCCGGGTCGAAGGTACCACTCAATGGTCGCGCCAATATAAAAATATACGTAAATATATTCTTCGATATGAAAGTGGACTGTATTTTGATCTACGTGGTGTTCGCAAAGAGGGATAGACAGGATCATACGGCACGTACCTCGTCGGAGGGAGTAGCGTCCAGAACACACGCGCCGCCACGCGGTCAGGGTCCTCCAGCTCGCGGCGGGCAAGAACGGCGTCCAGTCCCACACTCCACACAAACACACACGCGGCGGTGAGCGCGACCAAGGGCCGGGGCACGGGATACCCCGGTGGTGTTACAAGGGCACAATGCCTGATGATCTAGAGAGCCTCGTGGAAGCTCTCCGGCGGTGGCCGAGTCCCGAACCTCGCGAAGGAACGGAGCGAACTCGACTGACTGCAGCGACACGAACGTCGCGTTCACGTCTTATTGGACGTGTCACGTGGTTAGTGACCACGCGATGATTGGTTGTGCTCGTATGTAGGGAAGGATGAAGGAACACACCACAAACAATAAACGTTTAATTTCTACATTTACTATTTTAATTATATTGGCGTTACCATTCCCTATTATTATATGTGCCAAGCACTCGTGTCAGAAGTGAAACTTCTTTGGCAGGACTCAAAGATACCAAAATCATCGCCTTACTCCATGGCGTGACGGTATTATCATGATGCGACCTTGAAAATTTACTCTCAAAGCGCATAAAGAGGTTTCTCTTCAATAATAATATAGTATTAATTGTTAAAGTAATTCATTGTAATTCATAAGCAAGTAATAATACGAGACGCTCACAGAATAAATTATTGTAAATATTTTCACATGACATAGTATCTGTGGCTCTACAAAGGAAAAATATTTATTTTCATATTGTTATGTTAAAATAAAACTAATAGACAAAGGAAATGTATCTCTTCGGAAAGACGATTTCTTATATAATTTCTATTTTATTATTTTACCATAAAGTTCCTAAGGTCCATCTTAATTTAAATCCAAAAAAACATCAACACATTTTCGGTATTTCATAAAAACAACAGCTATTTATGACCGAGAGAACCGGGCCGTAAAAATTGTACGTGAGGTGACCGCAGACCCCGGAATTTTATATACTGCCCTGGGTAAAAATAGAATAAGGTTTTTGATATACTTACAAACATGTTGAATGACACCGCGAGTAAATGTATTTCATGATTTTTTGTCGAGCAATTTCCAGCGTGGTAGAGCTTTGAATTAAATTTTCATCGGTTTACGCAGTTTAAAGGTTAGGTACGTATTTTAAAATAATTAATTTCATATTCACATTGTGTTTTTATATAATTATGTTAGGAATCGTCAGTCTGTCCAGATATTTTTGGTTTCAACAAACAAGTTTTGTAATAAGAAAGTCCATAAATATTTTTTATTTATTTTATTTTATTTTTTACACTTCATTGTACATGTAAGAGAAATTAAAATACATAAAAATGAAAAGTGTACAATAGGCGGCCTTATTGCTTAAAAGCAATCTCTTCCAGGCAACCATAAAAATAAAGGACATGTAAGACATAAATAATAGTAAAGAAATAAATTATAGTTCCCTATATACATTATACACTATACAACATGTTTATATACAGCATACATTACAAGGTCAGTAAGCCGCCTACGGAAGGTCACCATTTCTGCATTGCTTCTTTTTTAAGCGCACTTATATCACCTAAAATAACCATCTTCATCTATATCTATACTATCTATACTAATAATATAAAGAGGAAAGGTTTGTAATCATGTATGTATGTATGTATGGTTTTCACGCATAAACTACTGGACCGATTTCAAAAATTCTTTCACCATTAGAAAGCTGCATCTTCACTGAGCAACATAGGCTATATTGCATTTAAAAAAAAAATAGAGATCCTTACCAAAAATGCAATAATGTAACCCAAAGTGTATAAAATTCCTTAATAAAAATTCTGTCATCGCGTGCGCTGCGGAATCTATTCCTTGAAGTACAAGGATGGTTCTTATGAAAAAAAACGTAAACATGTAGGTAGGTACCATGGGCGAAGCCGGGGCGAACCACTAGTTAATAAATAAATCAACACAACAAATCGAAAATACCCAGAAACTTCCTGTACATGTACTAAAAACAGACATTACACACGAATAAATCTATCGGAGCTGTCATAATGATATAAAATATGTTTTCCCCACAAGATTTGCAAAAGAAATTTTTATTATTCAAAGTGTAATAAAGGTTGTGTCTGTAGCGATATGATCTGTGCCCTCGGGAGGTCTCTACATGAAGATTTATGGTCTACATTCGTGACGACACGGTACTACACGATTTTACGTCCTTTTGGTGTAGTGGTTAACGCGTGTGCGTAGAAGTGATGGGTTCGATTCCCAGAGGAGATTAACAAAAATATTTTGGCAGGACACAGAAAGCTGATTACCTACTTTTAGGCAAAGAAAATCGATCAGTTATACAAAATATAACAATAAAAAAAAATGTATAAATGAAATGAAACAGATGTCTATGCGATCAAATTCAGAATTAAATGGTGAATCCATTGTGACCTCATAGGTGTCAACTCAAACGAATTATCATCTAAGTTTAGCAATAACATTATTATTTAAAGTAAGTACATGTAATAATAGTTAGAAAAATAAAAATAATTCGATACACATTTTTAAAATTTAATTTGCCACAAAATGTCATTCACGTTCCTAATATCGATATCGATATACCTATATGATCGTATCGAAAATGGATGGATATTTGTTACTCTTTCACGCAAATACTGCTAAACCGATTACAATGAAATTTGGTATTTAGGTAGCTGAAGACCTAGAATAAGACATAGTCTACTTTTTATCCCGGAAATCTCACAGGAGCGGGAACTACGCAGGCGAAGCCGCGGGCGGTAATCTAGTATTTGATACTTTCGCTGATTTTGTTAGTATGTCCGTGTGCCTCCCGCTACACCCACGTTATCTCGTTCCCGGGAGAGCCGTGAAATTCCGGGAAAGAGCGCTCATTTGTACTAAATGAGACCTTTTATTTCGTATGTTATTTTACTAGATGTAACTAGGTTTCGCCCGCGGCTTTTGCTGTGATAAGAAGGATATATATTTAGGTAGGTAATATCAGTTTGAGTAACGGGTATATCTATATAATAAAAATAAATCACCAAATGTTTAGATACACGTAAAAATCGAGAATGATTAGATTAATTTGGATATTTTTAAGCTGTTGCATAGCTTCTATCGCGGGCTTGAGCGCGGGGACCGAATCGAGAAATTCTGTAACGAAAAACCCTCACGCTCCCCACTCCGACGAATACGGAGGTGTGGCTTGAAGGCATGCTATGCAATAGCTTTACCGCGGCAGTCCCGGAGTGACACACGTCTTTTTTTATTATTTTACATATTTGTTGCATAGAAGGCTTGTATGGACAAAAACACGAAAAAGAGGACAATAGGTCAGCACTAGGTCGATAGATCTAATCAATAAAAGCAATATCTACACATATTATTAGTATCTTTTACTTTATTTATAATAACATAATAATTTATCTACATAACTGGTCGCATACTATAGAGTAACGAAAATTACCACAGCAATATGAATAAATCAACACCAAGAAGGCAATAAAAATTCACATGCCATCAACACATCCTTACACCAAAACAGCATCCCAATTAGGCAAAACTTTCTGTATCAACTGACAAACACACAAACTTTCGCATTTGTAATGTTCCAACTCAAACAGTACAGTACAGTCAACTATAAAAACATTTAACCCGACTGAAACAAATTAAAAAACTATTTACTGTCGCCAGAGTAATAAATATATGCAGGAGCGAAATCTCATGACTTTGTATTCGTGTTGCGAACGTATTTATTTTGGTTCACTTCCTTGTGTGGGATAAGGGATGGGATTGTGCGATACGATCCCATTATAATGTGGGATTGCGGTGGGTATTCATTCGTAAAACGTAAGGTACAGGTTTGTCAATACAACTAAAATATATATTCTTAAATCTTAGCTTAAGATATTAGTTGTATGTATGTAATAATAAAAATAAACTAGGTTTCAGTAATTTCTATGAATACATTCGTTTGTAAAAGTCAAAATGTCTAGGACTTATAAAATCTCTAAGATATTTTATCACAAAATTAAAGTTGTTACAAGTAAATAGAGGTACATACATAATATATACACAAACTTTTTTTACAAAAAGTAAACTTTTCAGTTCGATTTAAGCATTTCATAAAGCACCTATAATTTACCCACACATTTGATAAAATAGAAAAAACGTGTGTACCGAGCACACGTGTCAGAAGTGAAACTTCTTTAGCAAGATTCAAAGATACCAAAAACGTCGCCTACATGATGTGACGGTATTACCATGACGCGATCTTGAAATTTTACTCTCAACACGCCTAAAGAAGTTTCACTTCTATAACCTACATAATATATTATATTTTATTACATTTAGCTATTATATATTTTATTACTTCATACGCTTATAACTTGGCCACAACAATTTATTCCTTCGCGCCCTTAGGGCGACAATAAACACGACTGTCCGCGCCTAACCAAACAGTTTGGTCAACGCGACCGGAATCTCTACTTGTTTATTCCCAGATATTTAAACGGCTTCCAAACGGAACTCTGTTTCTACTACATTTATAGGATATTGAATTTTATTTGAGAAGAGAAAATGAAACTTATGTAGGACATAAAAAGATAAAAATATCATGTAGACATATATGCCAAGACGAACAGAACGGATTTACATTGACCAATACAGTTTAATTATTATTATACATAACTTCATATTAGGTATAGGTTTATCGAAAGAATTGAGAAAAACTTAGCTTTTGCCCTATCATCTTTCTAGAACCCGCACTTCAAAATTGCTGATTAATTATAATAAATGTATTTATTAAATTTTTTTATGTGCACGCGTAGCAAACAAAATGACTAGGTCTCGCAGGACAAAAAAAATCATATATTTTATAGCCGTAAAGAAAATCGATCGTATCGAAACTATGTGAAACACATTTATCCCATACCCCACAAGGGAAAATGGGACGCAACTATCCCATCGCCACGCGGCACGAAGCCTACAAAATTTAATTAATTATAGACGACTGTAGCGACGTCCAAAATCACAGTAAATTACGTGAACATTGGCATTCACAATGGCATAATTAAACCAAAATGAAATAAATAATATTAAATTTATGATAAATGCAAAGTGAATTACAATTTGCGATTGTTATGGTGTCGTGCGATAATGTTTTAATTTACATGTGTTAGGGCTGCTACATAATATTATTGAAAGACTAGGTTCTCGCTTTAAACTTGAATAAATATATTTTTTTAAATTAATCTCGAATAAACAGACAAATGCGGCCGAGGGCTTTCTTTTATAATATACTAGCTTTCCGTCCACGGCTTCGCCCGCTTATTCAAAGAAAATCCCGCATAGTTCTCGTTCCTGTGGGATTTCCGGCAAAAATCTATCCTATATATTAATCCAAGTTACCCTCTACGTGTGTGCCAAATTTCATGAAAAAAAACCGATTTACTTAGCAGTTTTTGCGTGAAGGAGTAACAAACAAACATACACACCTAGGATAGGATAGGATAGTAGGATAGTATAGTACAGATAGGATAGTGATTCAGTGCCATCAGGTGATACCTACATACATACATGAAAAGCATCCACATGTCGTTTACGTTAGTGTCTATCTGCTTGATTAACCCGCGCAGGTGTACGGATCGACCCAGTGACGTATTAATTGAACTGACATTTTACCTTGCACTTAAGCTGTGTATGCACTTGCGACGTGATAGTGAATATCTGTGCATTTGACATTGTTTTATGATTTATTTAATATATTGTGAATATAGATTATAAAACGTTGTTATTAGATGCTTTATGCAAACACACATTCAATATCAAAACTAACAAGTTACAATCGGAAATGCGACTTTTTCGAAAAAAATCTCTTAGGTATCATATAATATTATTATGACAAACTTTACGTCTAACGAATATCCTTTCTATTTTTATAGGTAGGATATGATATCATGAATTAAAAATCCCGTCCAGTTATGAAAATTATTTCATAAATAAATTTTCAGTCGCAATTCGCAAGTGCATACCCAGCCTAAAACTATAAGGTGGAAGCGGTATTTTTGAGTCGGTGTATTCCACTCCAGCGATTGAACCTCAAAGCGATGCCTTTTCTTTGCTTTAAGTGGCTGTAGCTTTGACTTATTGAAGTAATTGTAAGACCTGAACATCTAACTTGAGTATACCTAACCTATCACGCGTCTGGCGCACAGCCGGCACCGATCCCGATAGTGTCAAGGGAGTTCACGAAATCTAGCTTTTTTATGACTACCGAGTTTGAAAATTTTATTTACCCTATTGTTCTATAATTATATGCCATGTATTATATATTTTTGGAAAGAGGAAGAAACTAGTTATAGCATAAAAATGTAATCATGACGATATATTTTTTCTATAAAATTATAAAAAAATGATTTTCTTTTGTTTTAATTTTAATTGCTTACATACTAACACTTACATGATAATGCTGAGTCATCAAATGATCATATTCACGTTTTCATATCACTACACGATTGCCAAATACATTCACTTATATTTTCACACATTTAACACAACGTATTTCACTATGAATAATAACAAATCTCCATTATTCACAAACAAGAAAAAAAGCGCCATTTTGCGTCTTCCGCACTGAAAAGTTGAGACACTTTTTCACTGAGTATTCTTCAAATATCCCTAAAACCAATATCATAAACGTATTCTACGTAAAATTTCCAGTAATATACGTCTCAATTATCACTCATCTAATTATTCCTCTCGGCATAATTCACAATCCAAATATTCGTTGAACAAGACAAATGTCACAAACTATGGCCGATGACGCAACTCAATCAATGATTCACTTTTTTTTTTTATTTTGTGGTTTTGGTCTCTATTGCCTGTCTCGGAGTCGTGTCGATTCGAATTATAAATGTTTAAGGCATAGAGAAATATTTTTTATACTGGAAACATTCACTTGTAATTCACTACAGATGGCCTTCAATGTCACGGGCCGCGTTAGGCACAGAGTTTGTGCGCAGTACACTACAGTACAATTTGCGTTACGACACAAATATTGTGCGTAGAACGTGTCACGGGTTAATGCAATGCGTTTGACATTTGTATGACATTTGCTATTCTTGCAGTTGCGTGAGGTAGCTTTTTTTCATTTTGTGAATGTGTTTAGATTTTTCCTTTTTATTATGTGCCACCAAAATTGTATAGGTTATTATTGTAAGGTGCTTTATTTGTGTTAATAAAATTATTATAGCAGTTTAACTAAAACATAATCAGCTTAAAGCTTTATTGAACCATATTTCTCGTTTCAATAAACAAAAGACATTGAAATGAAATAGAATAACAATAATTTCACCTTAAAACTGTAAATAAGCTTACAAATGTTTGTAACTATAAAGCCAGTAATACGAAGAGCTCTTTTTCAAAACATTCCAGAAACTTGAAAGTCGTAACAATAATTATGTTTTAATGAAACACTTGCCAAGTTGAACAACTTCAAGTACTTAGGTATAAAATTAGTCGAGGAGTTTAAATTTCATAAATATTTACATTAACACCTCTAATTAGTATACCGTGGTATATACTTACGTTGGCTAGCTTAGTTATTAATTTATTGTCATTAAAGAATGTGAAAAATGTCATCCGTTAAAAATTTCTGACCCTAGTGGTCAAGGAATATGCGATACCTATTTCAACCGGGTCAACTCGAGTAAAAATTTGCCTATGTTACCTGTTAAATATATTTCAATTTCTACCAAGGAAATAATCTTTAAAATCAACAGATTAAGTAGCTATTGAGTTTATTCATCCCACACAAAAATACAAATCTTTCATGTTTACAACATTTGTATATCAAGAAAATCATATTTTAAGAAAATACAAAATAGTCGCACTGCCGACAACTCGTCGCTCGTGCACATCCAGCCTAACGCGATCCGGTTAAAACTGGCCTGAACTGAATCGCGCCAGTATTTTCCGGCCGAGCGCGCAACCAACGGTCAAAGCGCTTTCAACGCTTTTTGTACTTAAATACCGTGGGCTTTTGACTTTTACCATAAGAATTTCAGAGTGATCTTTTGCTTTGGAGATTCACCTGAGTGATATTTGATGGTGATATCTATATAATTGTTAACGATATACATTGAGTCGTGTGTAAAAATTGTGATGGAAGCTTTTTTATAAATTCAGCGATGTACTCGCAAAGTAAAATCTTTTCACTTTGTTATTATGTTAATTTATTACACATAACGTTACTTAATTATTACTTTAAGATTTTTTTTAAGTGAAAGTATAATTTGGAATATGCTTTTTTTGACGGTGAATTATTATTATAAGTTATTGAAGTGAAACTTATATAACGGGGTTGGAAAAAAAATGAGTGTAACATTTTTCCGTTACGCGCCATCTTTGATTCGACATAATTCTGTAAATTTGCATATAGTAAATTATTTTTTGAAAAATAAGGTCATAAAGCAGTTTCACTTCTTACGTGTGTACACTAGTACACGCACACATTTTTTTTAATTTCTAACAGGCTTCTTTCTTAAATATAAATTTGTTTACGTATATACTAATATTATTAATAGCTATCAAGTCATAAAATTTTATACAATTTACTTTCCTCATATTTTCCACTATTATTGCAATACTTAAAAATATTACGATATCCAGTTTAATATCGTAACAGTACAATTCTCAGTCTTGAACACTTAATATTTGCAAGCATATTGCGTCTTAGTCAACAGAGAACGAACCTATATGAAAGAATTGAACGATGCAATATGAGAAATATTTACCGCACGGAAATTTTAAAATTGGCCGGGTATCCATGTGCGCGAGAGAGGGTTATGTTTTTACGTGTGTGACTGTGTATGTATGTAACATAACGATAATAGTATATAACCATAGAAATCTAAATAACAAGACACTAGAAGTCGTAAGCGTGCGTGACCTTGTCGCCACTCAGGTGATTTGCACATCACCAGTGCATTCGTCACTGTTCAGTTGCTCTGGAGACCTATGAGTGTATACATGGTGTGTTTCAGCAATTCCCATTGCGGAAATTCTTCCACAAGTTGTAATTATACTTATAAAGGAATAATATTTCATCGGAAAATATTTCTTTTTAGAAATAATGCCGTTTTTCCTTAAAATTATAGAATATTTACAAGTATTACGAGTGTCACCATAGTAATCGAAATAACAATGAATGACACAGTCGACCATTCTTATTATCACGTTTGTTCGTATTGGAGCAAAAAGTCTCATATACTTAGGGATGTTATTCTAAAATAAACCGTAAATTCGTGCGTTAGGATACATATTCAAAAGCTTAATTTAATAGATAAGTTAGTTTTCACTAAAATCAAGCTGTCCAATAAAAGGCATAGTTTACTTGTGTGTACTGTTTAGCTTTCGGTTTGAATGTGTTGATTTTGGCGACAGCGGTTTTCATACGAATTATGACATTACAGCACTTCTATGTGTCTTGTTATTTAGATTTCTATGTATATAACGGTTTTAGCATGTTGCAAGTTATGTCATTTTTAACGCAGACCTGGAATTTTTATTTTATTTCATGATTCACATTGGTAATACGCAAAATGATATTGAACATGTCACATGACCATATTATATTTTTTATTCACTTGATTTATTCAACTGTCAACATACAACATGTAAATGAAAAACTTACATGTACTGAGATTAATGTTTATGTTGAATTCAAACCGTCAAGTTTTCTGATAAATTCGATAGCTAGTAGAAAACTTTGTCACGGTTAACCAGCGCTCAAAGGATGACTATCTGTAATCAGTAAGTGTTCAAGTCACCCATCCATAAACTGACCGCGCCATTTGTCACTTAACCTGCACGTTCAAAAACCATTGAATGCAACTAGCCGTTAAGAGTGCTCATCCTCATTAAGAGTACTGCGGTTATGTATAGAGCTATTAACGCGATCAGATGTGTGTAGACCCTCATATAGTAATAGGGACTATACACATGTATTCGTGTTATACTAAAATCTATTTCAGCGGAGCACTGTGCGTAAAATTAATATGAGTATCGTTCTGGGACAGGAATTTACGGATTGTTTATTAATTTAATTAACTGCCGCACTAAAATTGTTTGATAACGGTAATGTTAAAATGAATTTTGACCTAGCTTAATTGGGACCAAATTTGGACTAGGATTTGGGAGCGAAGTTGAATCTTAGATTTAATTTTAATATATTGAGTCTAATGTTGATGATAATACGGTTTATAATAGCTTGGCAAATAATAATTGGTTTAGGTTAAATCAATTATAGTTTTATGGATTTCCTAATAGCAAAGGTTATTACTGTTACTTTAGCAAAAAGTTGTTCTTAATCATTGTATAAGTATCAAAATACGTTCATGTACTCATTTACAATGAAGTCGATTTAAAAAATTACAAGTTCGTTTTTAAGCTCAGCAAAATCGACTAATATGTAATATCTAATAATAGAAATGCTGAATAATAATCATAAAAAAGAGCATGTGTGCCGAGCACACGTGTCAGAAGTGAAACTTCTTTGGCCAGACTAAAGATACCAAAATCGTCGCCTTACTCCATGACGTGACGGTATGGCCATGACACGACCTTGAAATTTTACTCACAAAGCGCTTAAAGAAGTTTCGCTTAAAAAATAACTGGCTGTAAATTTTGCTCCTATCAAATACATTTATCTTATGCCCAAGAAGTTCTTCACAAAAATATAATCTAACTAGCGGTCCGCCCCGGCTTCGCCCGTGCTACCTACATGTTTAAACTATCCTATCTCTCAAGTTGGATCGAACTGCACATGGTGTGCGAATTTTATTATAATCGGTTAAGTGGTTTAGGAGTCCATTGAGGACAAACATTGTGACACGAGACTTATATATATTAAGAAAAAATAAAGTAATCCTATCCAAAGGTTGCCTGCCAGAGATCGCTTGAAAGCGATAAGGCCGCCTATTTAACATGTTGTAGCTTATGTTTTTCTCTTTTCGTTTTCTTTTCTTCTGTATGTGTGTTTTAAATAAAGAATTTTGTATTGTATTGTAATCATTTTTAAAGCTAATTTTTATCATTTTCCCATAACATTTTAACAATATCCGTAGATATTTCCGTATCGCGTCAGATCGGAACAATTTCATTATACAGACTGATACCAATATAATGAACGAACATTTTGCTTGCATATTTGCATTGATCATTATCAATGATTTGTTAAAATTACATTATCTTTTCGGTTTATATTTTAGCATCTATATTATAAGCTAAACATTTTTTTATTCGTTTAAACTTTTGTGCTTATCAGTCAGTCTTTTTACCCTACTAGCCGATATAAGCAAAGCATTAACATATTTTAAACAACAAGGCCAAAAATAATATAAGTAGCTTTACATCGGTAAAAGAATTCTGGGAAATGGGAATTGCTTCTATATTTATTTTCGTTTTTGTTCCAGGTCAAGCAGGGTGCAGAAGGACGCCGGACGTGAAACTAGTTAAGAATAAATAAATTTAAAAACTATGTAATATTTATTTAGTATATAATAGTAGTTGAAAGCAATTGGACCGTCTTTGCCACAGTGATTCAAGTAGCAATTCTCCGAATTATAGGAAGCTCGCCTATTTCACAAAAAGAAAATAAATTAGTGTAACATATTTATGATCAATATGCCCTATATTCATAAAACTATATTTATCCACACTAACAGTAAAACACGTATATTAAAAAAAGGACGTGTGGCACTCGGGGACTGCCGCGGTAAAGCTATTGCATAGCATGCCTTCAAGCCACACCTCCGTGTCTGTCGGAGTGGGGAGCGTGAGGTTTTTTCGTTACGGAATTTCTGGATTCGGTCCCCGCGCTCAAGGCCCGCGATAGAAGCTATGCAATAGCTTAAAAATACAATCAATAATAAATAAATTGTATTTAATACAGAGATATTAGCTGATTTTCAATGCAGATTTATGTAGTACTTTCCACAAGATTCGCTTAGTTGATCACTAGATGGCGTTGATGGCGTCCAAGAATATCATTATGTACTTCCAAGAAACATCTCATGGCCAATTTGGACTTTAGTGCGCTTCAGCTGAGCTCAATCGGTCGTTTTGGGATTTGTCTGGATAATTGAACGAATGAGCTTTTTGACTGTGTACTATGGAGTAATTTATTAATAGATTTTATGCTATTGTTTTAAGAAAATATTATTTTGTGTTAAAATACAGTTAGAGTAGTTATTGTGTGTGTAGTATTTTTTAATGTGGTGTATATATTATAATATTATGTTGTTTATTGTTTTTATAATATATGGAATTTATTGTATTAAACTATGTTATAGTCTTCTGTGTTTTATTTGGTTCATAACTGATCATTCAATCACACATTCAAAATATCGTTTTATAATTTGAATTTGATTTTTAAGATTGTTCATAAAGCCTACAAAAATCTTGGTTTCATCTTGCGACAAGCTGATCCATTTAACGACATTACTTGCTTGAAAGTTCTTTATTTTGCCTACGTACGTAGTGTTCTCGAATTTGCAAGTGTGATCTGGCGACCGCAATATAAATGTCACATTAAAAGATTGGAAGCAATACAAAAAATATTTGTGAACAAAATGAATTATAAAACCAAACATTATTCGTTGAATTATGAACAGGCTTGCTCACATTATGGGTTAAATACTTTGGAGGATAGGAGAGATATAATAGACATTATGTTGTTATACGATATCGTGAACAACAAGTTTGACTATTCCACAGCGTTGGAAAATATAAAGTATCTTGTACCCACACAGCGTACTCGCCATACACGCCTATTCCACGTGCCGGCTACATCAACTAATTATCTAAAAATGTCACCGCTCCATAGGCTCCCGGACATTTATAATAAAAAATTTTCTTCTGTGGATCCCTTCTGTTCATCGCGTACTAGTTTTAAAAAGCAAATTTTACAATTAATCAATACTGAAGCTCAGCTCACATAATAATATAATACATTAGCTTTTTACACTCACTGCTATTACACTCACACATTCTCATACACGTACTTTCACACACACACACACACACACACACACACCCACAATCACATCCTACTTACCAGGTTTTACTTAATATTAAATTAAGTTAGTTTTAATTTATTATGAATTCGAAGACATTTAAAACATTTCCTTTCTTTATAAATACTTATTGGGCTTGATCAATGCTTACTTTACCTACATGAAATTAAAATATTTTCTCTTATCATTTGTAAAATTCCTATACTAGTCTTTGTTCACATACGTATATTATTTTTACTACCTATTGGTGTACCTTTTAATTGGCGTAGCTTAGTATTTATTCATCTCAATAATTGTATCACTAGCTGTAAGGTACCTTATCATAAATAAATAAATAAATAAATAAAAACTCTATTATTTTAATATAATTACATAAAATTATGAAGAATTTAATAAAATTACCTTCCTGACTATTTTTAATATATATAAATCTCGTGTCACAATGTTTGTCTTCAATGGACTCCTAAACCACTTAACCGATTATAATAAAATTCGCACACCATGTGCAGTTCGATCCAACTTGAGAGATAGGATAGTTTAAACATGTAGGTACCACGGGCGAAGCCGGGGCGAACCACTAGTAATATTTATAACCAACTATCACTACTTCAACCAGAAAACTTTCTAGGACCTTCCTCACTATTATTTCTATTTATATTACTTTACTGTTAAGATTTCAATCATATAACTTATCTAGGAAAACAATTTCACATTTAATACTAATTCTGAATGACGCAATAATACGCCCCCATTTAAACATACTAAGCGCTAGCCTTCAGCTGTGTCCTAGGCTATTCAATAGGGAATAGAACAATAGACTTGTGTCTTATAGAATACTTGTATACTAGCTTTCCACCCGCGGCTTCTCCCGTGTTATGAAAGAAAATTCCCAGGGGAATAACATGTTTCACCACAGCAAAAAATTCACTCTTTAGCTTGCTATCTCCAGGTACAAAAATAATATCATAAATCGCTCCTTTTTGACAATATAGAAATATAAACAAACACACATTCTTGTAATATTCCTAAAAATTAAAAAGCTCCGGTAGTATTATCATGGACTAATAGAATCTAAAGAGGACTGATGATTGTCATACTAGAGATCGTACCCCGTAATTTCAGCTTATTGCTAGATGGCGCTCTCATTTGAGCTTATTATTTAATTTGCAGTTTTAAAAGCGCCACCTAGTGACCAATTTTAGAACTAAGGAAACAGCAAACTATCGATTTTCAATTATTACATCTAGAGGGCGTTGTTTTAAAAACTCCGGTGTTTTTGAATTATTATTTTAGTTTTTAGGGAGCATCTAAGGAAGTGAGTACCTCTATTACGATTTCGACACCCACTACAAACATTCGACATAGTGATCAGAGTAGTGTATATAATATAATTATATTAAATATATTCTTTATTTTCTGTTAAAAAAATGTCTATATCTTTTTTCTTCTTAAGTATTCCCTTGTAAACAGTATTATTTATATGACCATAAAATACGGGAAAAGAAAAAAAATGTAGATGTACAGCGATGATTTGAACCAGCATCTATCGATTTTAAAGTACGAGACTCAGTCAACACAGCTACAGGCACTTTTACGTCTTACATTGAAATTTATGCTCTAATTGTTCGAGTATTTCTTTGATAAATACAGTTCATAGCAACGCGGTGGTGGAGCATCTTAAGGAAGTGAGTACCTTTAATAAGATTTCGACACCCACTACAAACATTCAACATAGTGATCAGAGTAGTGTATATAATATATTATATATATTCTTTATTTTCTGTTAAAAAAAATGTCTTATCTTTTTTCTTCTTAAGTATTCTCTTGTAAACAGTATTATTTATATGACCCTTAAAATACGGGAAAAGAAAAAAAAATGTGGATGAACAGCGATGATTTGAACCAGCATCTCTCGATTTTAAAGTACGAGATTCAGTCAACACAGCTACAGGCACTTATACGTCTTACATTGAAAGGAGATTGCCCAAGTGACTATGGCACTTGGTATCGCAATCAAACTTATTGTGTCAAGATGAAATATAGCTCAATTTAAAGCTTGATGTTAGTACTTTTAGAAACGATTAAAGTTTTTATGTAAATAAGCCGCAGTTCACGACAATAAAAATAAAACAATAGTTTTATTCAACGCTTCAAAAAAATACTTTATCGAGTTTATACTAACGATGAACGTTAAGTTTTACATTTATTACATAGGTAATATTTTAATTTACAAGACAAATGTGAAAAGTAAATCGTAATAAACATTAAAATTCAAAATAAATAACGTCGAACAATGCGTCGAACACATTCATTCAACTATGACATATGACGCAGGACGCTTGCAAGAGAGATAGATATATGTGTCAAAACAGAAACTTTACTTTTATTTCTATTTATTCGGTATAATTACGACTTAATAGTGATAAATATGATCATTATAAATACAAATAGGAATTAACAATATCACGAACACGTGACACAACTAGTATTTTACCGATTCCATACGTGGTCATACATGTTTCAAAAGAATAACTTTTACTATTATTTCAATTTATCCGGTATAATAATTAAGACTTAATATTGATACATATGATCATTATAAATACAAATAGGAATTAACAATATCACGAATACGTGGCACAACTAAAATTTTACCGATACCGCCCGTGGTCATTCTCCTTTATGATCTAATTGTTCGAGTATTTCTTTGATAAATACAGTTCATAGCAACGCGGTGGTGGAGCATCATAGAGTAACTTATATAGGATTGTGGAGCATCTTAAGGAAGAGAGTACCTTTAATAAGATTTCGACACCCACTACAAACATTCGACATAGTGATCAGAGTAGTGTATATCTTTATAATATAAAAATGAATCCCAAAATGTGTTGGTAAGCGCATAACTTGAGAACGGATTAACCGATTTCGTTAATTCTTTTTTTATAATATTCCTTGAAGTTCGAGGATGGTTCTTATGTAGAGAAAACGTGAATATGTACCACGGGCGAAGCCGGGGCGGACTGCTAGTCTTATATATAAAAATGAATCGCAAAATGTGTTGGTAAGCGCATAACTCGAGAACGGCTGAACCGATTTCGATAATTCTTTTTTTATTATATTCCTTGAAGTACGAGGATGGTTTTTATGTAGAGAAAACGTAAATATGTACCACGGGCGAAGCCGGGGCGGACCGCTAGTAATATATATTATTTAAATTCTTTATTTTCTGTTAAAAAAAAATGTCTATATCTTTTTTCTTCTTAATTATTCCCTTGTAAACAGTATTATTTATATGACCATAAAATACGGGAAAGGAAAAAAAAAAGATGTACGGCAATGATTTGAACCAGCATCTATCGGTTTTTAAGTACGAGACTCATCAATACAGCTACGGGCACCTATACATCTTACGTAGAAATTTATGCTCTAATTGTTCGAGTAATTCTTTGACAAAAACAGTTCATAGCAACGTGGTCCATGGTCTTAGATCATTAAGTAATGGATGGAGTACGCTGGCAAATGTTCTAACTAAACTTTCTGCTGATTTTGGTGCGGGGAAGGTAACTCACACTATTGAAACACAATCACACATTCACAAAAATAATTTGTGTCACGAAAGTCGTAAAAATTAACGAGTTAATTTACATTAATTAACCTTTTAAGCGACGAGTTTTTAAATTCAACTCTATCCCTAAGTTCATAAAGATTAAATTTGTATTTCATTCCAAGTTGTCTCGTGGGGAGTGCGGTTCAATATCGCGTTCTAAATTCAACTTTATAACTTAGAATATAAAGATTAAATTTGTATTTCTTTAATGCCTCAGCCCCCGGAATCACAGACACAATAGAAAATCTATTGTGTCGTGGGCCGTGGTCCGATCGGGCCGCTCGGTGGTCAAGGGGCTAAAAGATAGACTCGTAAGGAATGCGGTTCATTATCGGGTTTTAAATTCAACTTTATCTCTTAGTTCATAAAGATTAAATTTGTATATTTTCTTTCCATGATAGTCTCGTGGGGCCGCATCAATGATCGAGTAAACGACTCGATTATTTGTCTTGATCATATCGCTAAACGATACATCGACGATTATTAGAAATTGCATTTAATTAGAAATGTACGTTAAAAAAATATACACAAATTAAAGGTTATTCCATCTTTTTTAATATTCGACATGTTTGCTAAGTCCATGGTGGTCACGAAGTCACTCTCGAACAGCGATGAACGAAGTGACAAAAATAGGCGGTCCATCCTAAGGAGCGCTGGTGCAGTGAACTCCCATAAATAATTATAATAAAGTTGTGCTCATTCATTTAACAATTAATATATCTTTAATTTTAAATTAAATTTATCGTATACCTAAACTCCAATACGAATATCAAATGCCTAAATACGGAATCCAATAAGAGGTTAAGAGAAATTTTCAGTCCTTCACGAAACAAAAGATCACGTAAACATAGCGCAATCCATTTTATAGATCATCTTCATACTTGATAGTATTATTTTTTTATATTTTTATTGAAATTGATTCCAGAAGATAACTTTAAAAATTCATTTTGTTACTTTTATTAGTAGGTACGATTCTTATAAGTATTTTAGTGTATTCAACCAACTTAAAAAAGTGTGACTATTTTACAACAATTTGAATATGAATTGTATACAATATCGAAGCTTTTTAAGAAATGTATAAAATACTTTTTTAAGAATTATTATCATACATAATATTATGATACCGGCAATATATTATTAAACCCGGCATTTTATGCAATTCTTTTATGCATTTTATGCAGTCCGCCCCGGCTTCGCCCGTGGTACATATGTATTTACGTTTTCTCTACATAAAAACCATCCTCGTACTTCAAGGAATATAATAAAAAAAGAATTATCGAAATCGGTTCAGCCGTTCTCGAGTTATGCGCTTACCAACACATTTTGCGATTCATTTTTATATATAAAGATTTAAGATATTACTTTGTTCTCATGCTTTGAGTTAAAATTGTACCGTAAAATAGCGTTTTTTGTTAAAAATCTGTAATAGCACCCTTATTGTGGTGCTTTTTTTTGTAATGAATTTACTACGCTACTGTATTTTCTTTGTTTTAGACTTTAGTTCAATACTTAATTAAACACCCATACAATTTTGTCACGAGTCGCCTCTGGTCAAACTAACCGTTATTAGTGTTACGTTTACTCAAAATACAAAAATGAAGAAAGTATTATTTTACGCTTATTAAATCTTTAAAACTAAAACAAAATGATGTGGAGGTAGGGAGGTGGATTTCCTCAATCGAAAAAGGGAGAGACTAGTCTACTCGACCGGCCGGCCGTAAAGGCCCCGATTATTGATGGCGGAAAGTTGTATATATGCTCTGTAGCGAAAACATTTCGCTTGCGCGATTCAGAGCAAAAAATAACATTTAAATAAAAATATTTTTTTGCGTATTATATTTTACGTATTATATTTTACGTTATAGTTTACGTTTTTTGCGTATTATATTTTACGTCAAGATACTATTTGGCACATTGATTTTTTTTGTAGCGACATCTCTTAGCTTCATTAAACCGACTTAATGCTCTAAGGCGACATCTAGTTCTTAAACGTATAAAAAAGCTTATAAAAATGCCAAATGCTACTGTGAGTGACATCTATCGACAAAATTGGGAACTGAGAAACGAGTTACGTTTTTTACTATGGCGATTGTAAGTCTTCTTGAGTGTATTAGTCTATGGTATTATATAGTATTTCTTTCTAATTCGTGAGCGTTTCGAATTAAAACCTACAACCTTTTCTGTATTAAATACTTTCAATAAAGCTGGTTTAAAGATTTTTAACAAACGATCTAGTAATATATATATCATAATAATAATATGTTAGTTTCAATCGTGTGCACACAAACACATTTGAAGAAATTTAAAAAGTAACCTCACACAAGTTAATTGAAACTAGACATTCACATACAATTATATTTTGCTAGTGAATTATACATATTCATTTAATTTAAATCATTTTACATTAATATATAAACTTATTCAACCTTCTTCCCCTAATATAATATCTTCTTTTTACTAATATTCAAGTTGAATAAATTCTAAACCGCCTGTAACCTTAACCTAGGTACTCCGGACTTTAGAATTGTTACACGGACAATTCAAAAAGGACCCGTCGCATTACGCAAACTATAAAAGTAACCGACTAATTTAACTGCACGTGTAATGAGGGTTTGTAACTAACGCGTTTACGCTAATTTGCTTAAATTTCACTACCAAATGTTCATTGTAAGGATTATAGCTGTCACTAGGCGTATAAAATAAAAAAAAATGTGTGCGTATACGTAAGAAGTGAAACATCTTTATGACCTTATTTTTCAAAAAATAATTTACTATGTGCTACTTTACAGAAATACGTCGAATCACGCGTGGTAAGGATAAGAAAAAGATGGCGCGTAACGGAAAAAGGTCACGCGTAACGAAAAAACGTTACACTAAATTTTTTTCCAACCCCGATAAAGAAGTTTCACTTCGAAAATAAATGACAGGAGACAATTTTTTTATTATTTTTATACTTATAACAAGACCAGCACAGACGGCAGTCTTATCAATAAGTTGTGATATCTTCCAGGCAACCCACTCCGAAAGGAAATAGTAGAAAGGAGGAGCAGGTAGGTAAACAAGTACATACATTCATAAATATATACAAATATTATAAAGCTGAAGAACTTGTTCAGCTGTTGTGTTATTTGTTTGTTTGAACGCGTTAATCTCAGGAACTACTGGTCCGATTTGAAAAATTCTTTCGGTGTTAGATAGCCCATTTATCGAGGAAGGCTATATATCATCACGCTAAAACCAACAGGAGCGAAGAAATGCGGGTGAAATCACGGAGCACAGCTGGTAATAAATATAAAAATGATTATTTAACTTTTTTTTACAACAAAACAATTATTACCTCAGAAGACATCCTCCAATTCGAAAGTATCAAATAAAACACTTATTTATAACTAGCTTTCCACCCGCGACATCGCCCGCGCAGTCAAAGAAAAACCCGCATAGTTTCCGTTCCCGTGGGATTTCCGGGATAAAACCTATCCTATGTCCTTTCTCGGGTATCAGAATATCTCCATACAAAATTTCATGAGAATTGGTTCAGTTGTTTAGGCGTGATTGAGTAACAGACAGACAGACAGAGTTACTTTAATTACAATAAATATAACTGAGCATCATCTTAAACAAAAGCTTGAAACAATTCCACAGTATATATTTTCACAAGAGAAAACTATTTGACAACTGCAAGTGAATTTATAAAACATGCGGTAAAATATTCAGAACTGCATTCAGTTAAGTTAATTTCATTAAGGTCAAAACTTAGTCCCCGGGAATTAAGCCTGTGCCCTGGTTCTCATAATTCGAAGAACACAAGTTATATAAATTTAAATTCAACCGAAATTTTCTGTGGTCTAAGTTATAATCTTTCTTATAGGAATATAGGACATAATTTGACTTATGGCCAGTTTTTGAATAAAGTATTTGACGATAAGAACGTCTCAAACCATGTTTAAATACTGTATAAAGAAATTCTTGTTTGACATAAGTTTTTCGAATCTTAATTAAATCAATTTTCAATAATTAAAAAACCCGCTTTTAGTCTATAGTAAAACCTCATCTATTAAAAAATAGAAAATATGTCTACACAATTCTACTTTGGTTTGGACCATCTATATAAGTATAAAATTAAAACTCATTCGATTCTTATGAATCATCAATTTTGTATTCAAAGTGATTAAGTAATAAATATAAACTTTAAAACACAATCAAAATCGATCCAACCGTTTGCGACTTTAGCTCTACATAAAGTCAGTTTAAAACTTATTTACTCACAGCACCCATTACACATATTAATTAATTTTCATTTCCCCAAAAGAGCAAATATTTTTAATTAACAATTCGCAACATTTCAATCCCGCTACAGGCTACGCTCAGTGCCGCGTAGCACATTGCTACGTGATCTTCGTAGCACTCACGTAGCACATTATCAGCGAGTTAGTTAATACAGTTACGGACCGGAGTTACAACTGGACAAATATTGTCATGTCGCTGATGCTGATTTATATTTTATGTCCATAGGGATAAAGTTTAATTTTCAATTTCAACTCAAAGCTCGTAGAGGTAAGTTATCTTAACGTATATTTCTAGGACATTAGATAAACATGGCTTATTGAGTTAAGTCTTCTGTATGTATCTTTTAGATATTAAATTTCCTTTATAAACTTGTATTATAGTATAAAGGTTTAAGTATATTATTATAAAAGCTAAAGCTTGGAAATAAAAGTTTTAAGATCAGCTGTTTTATTTTCCTTTATACAAAGTGTGTATTTGCCATTTATCATCATAATTATTGTTTATAGTTTAAAAATTGTTCACGGGATTGTAAAATTAACTCAAATATTTTATATTAAAGTGATGTTAATTGGTCACAGCCGCCAATGTACGCCTATGTTATGAGGGTTTGCTAAAATCTTATTTCTTAGAAGGCTATGTATTGCTGTTGTTGAAGGACACTGTAGGGGGTAAGTAGTTCTAGATCTTCATCATATGAAACAGGATAATGAGAAGCAAGTTACTCCTATTTTCTATATCTTCAGTCGATTTATTAACATGATATTATATGTGTAAAAAGTACATTTAATATTATAGTAAGTAGTGTTAGATGAAATCAAGAACGCACATCACTAGTCGCGGCCACGTCCTCTCCCTAATACTGGCAGATGTCAGTCGATTGCGCGGGAAGAAAGCAGTGTGACGCGACATTCCGTTTGACTAGAGGAAAAGCTATTAATTCATTAAAAGTCTTTATTTAATATCCTATTAGTAGATACTTACTAAATTGCATTAAGATTGTGTTCAGTAATTTTCTAGTAAAAGAAACTAAACTAAACAACAGCGGCTTATAATATTAGTAGCATTTCCTTAAATCCAATTAAAGGCTATCCTTTCCAAAACATTTATCTAGAATGAAAATCCGATTCGGTCAAGCGCGAGTCGAGATAATATCCCAAATGGAATCCGTGATTCTGTTTCACATTTATCTGATGTAACTTTTGTTAATTAAGTTGCCAAGTTTTTACTTAACTCAAAATCTGTTGAATCTTGGCCATGTTAAATTAATTTGGAATTTACTGACAATCTTCCAGAGTTTTATTATTGACTAGCAGTCCGCTCCGGCTTCGCCGTGGTACATAAGAACTATCTTCGTACTTCAAGGAATATTATAAAAAAAGAATTAACAAAATCGGTTCAGTAATTCCCGAGTTATGCGCTTACCAACATATTTTACGAGTCATTGTTATAATATTATTATAGAAGATGTATAGAGATTAAATACAAATCTGAATAAGAGTTTCTAATTTAAACTGTCCTTGAAGCTCAATTTATACATAGCTTTGCCTCTGACTCCACGTGGGAGTCGATAAGACGGCTTTTCTTATGTAATTTGCGAAATTTTCCTTTGATACTCCGCTCCTTTTATCGTAGCGATGTAATATAGCTTACAGCCACAGTAAATTGGATACAGGAAACAAAAATATGTATTTTTAATTTGTATTCGTCTAGCAGTTTTTGAGAAAAACATTCAATCAAAACAACAGCTATACTTTATTATAGACTAAGATAATATATGCTAAACTATGAAAAAATATATATTCAATTCCATACATACCATTCATAAGATAAGCGCGTTCAACTAAATAAACATACTCTTCATATTTATCTTATTATATTCAATACATTTCGATATAATATCGCAAAGCAAGCCGTGGGCGACTCGTTTCACAAATAACTCATTCATATTAGGTATTTATCTTTATTAAATACTAGGTTTCCGCCCGCGGCTTCGCCCGCGCAGTCAAAGAAGAAAAACCCGCATAGTTCCCGTTCCCGTGGGATTTCCGGGATTGCGTCATTTTCCCGGGATAATAAGTAGCCTATGTCTATTCTCGGGTATCAAAATATCTCCATACCAAATTTCATGAAAATTGGTTCAGTAGTTTAGGCGTGATTGAGTAACAGACAGACAGAGTTACTTTCGCATTTATAATATTAGTATGGATTATCTTTTACAAAAAAGCTCATTACGAACCTCATATATTTCCCTTCACCATAAAAATCCGTCTCAAATGGCGTATCTAAAACTGGACCCACTACATGTCGGTTTCGCTTGTAAAATATTCATTTCCAAGAATAAATCCCGCAATGTAATATATCTGATGTGGTTAGTACGTTGAATAATTTAGACAAATACGCTTCTAGTACTGGCACTTGTAAATGTCAGTCTAGTGTAGCGTGCATTGCAATGTGAACCTTATTTCTTAGAATTAAAGTTCATTTCAGTTTGCGGAGTGTATTCTAAAAGTTATAGAATGTGCAATGAGATCAGAATAGGACGATTACGTGTGCAAAGGCCATTGTATTTCTATTGCTATTATTTTTTTGCAGTAATGAGTATTTTCTCTAGGAATGTCGCATGTTAATTGCAAACACTTTATTTCTTGGTAATGTCGTAAAGATTTCTATGTAGTTAGTGTTTATGGAAGTTTTAAAGTCACTAGTGATTATGTGAGGTAATAAACTGAAAAATAAATAGCGATGCAATATGTTATGCATGCTAAGTTGTATAATAAATTTGAAAATCATGTTGCTTGTTACAGCGGAATTGCTGAATCGGTTTTAATGAAACATAGTAGATTCATAAAGATCCCATATCAATGGGCTGATTTCAATATTGATGTAATAATTAAACGCCTTTATGTGGAATGATACTATAACAGATTTTTAACAGTTAGTCTTGGATTCAATTTTTCCTTATTGATCCTTATTGATTAATGACGAACAAAATAGCAATATTTTTGTGAAAGTACTTATTTATTATTACATTTCTGTATTATGTAGTGTAGTGTGTACATTTCAGGAAATACTTATCTAGCTTACCTGCCTGTAAAATTTTAGTAAAATAAAATCTCAAATTGCAATAGAGTTTGAATACGTAATAAGACGTGCCCGTCGCATTGAATCGAGTATAGGTAATAATCCAATTGGATTTATTAACAAGTGGTAATGGTATCGGGTCTCTTTCCATTACACCGCTATGTTTGAACTGATTTTATGCTTTTTACTGTGTTTATTTAACTTAACTGACTTTGAAACAAAATATTCATATTATGTGTTAGAATCGAGTGGTAGATTGATTTCAATTTTCCTGTCACTATATTATAATAATAAAACTGAAGAGTTCGTTTGTTTGAACACGCTAATCTCAGGCACTACTGGTCCGATTTGAAAAATTATTTCGGTGTTAGATAGCCTACTTATCGAGGAAGGCTTATAGGTTATATAATATCATCACGATAGAATAAGACCAACTGTTTTTAAAGTGAAACTTTTTGGTCTGTGTAGCGCATGTCGCGTGTATCGCGGCTGCCGAGTAGGTATACCTACTCGGCAGCCGACCGTCACGCGACATGCGCTACACAAAGCAGTGTTCGGAACCGTTCGAACAGTTTCACTTTCACCGTGGTTTCATGAAACCACACAACATTTTTTATATATAGAAATTTATCGTCAGACAACGGAAACGTTTCAATTTTCCTGCCATTGCTCAAGTAGTTACTGGTTCTATTAAAAATTCAACAACAACAGAACAGTTTGACGTGTGCGAAACTTTTAAATGGGGATGACAATTTTTCATAAAACTTTCGAGTTTCATTCCGGGAGTATGAGAACTTTTGTAGTTATTTATACAATAATGCATTTGAATGGATACATTTGGATTTATTTACGAAAACAAATAATTTGTTGTAGCTAGAGGACATTATAATACGGAACAATAATGTAATACTTTGCGTAATTATAAGCTTCCAAATAATACTAGCACCTCCCGTGGCTTCGCCTGTTTTGTTTAAGACATATTATATACTTTCCTCGATAACCAATCTATCCATTCGTGATTCAACAGAATGAAAAACGGTTCAGTAGTTTTTGAAGTGAAACTTCTTTATCGGGGTTGGATAAAAATTTAGTGTAACATTTTTGCGTTACGCCGTACGCGTGACATTTTCGCGTTACGCCGTACGCGTGACATTTTTGCGTTACGCCATACTCGTGACATTTTTAAGGTCATAAAGAAGTTTCACTTCTTACGTGTGTACTCTGGTACACGCATACATTTTTTTCTTGAGTTTATCACGAGCAGGTAGATAGAGGGGCGCGGCAGATGAAATTGTATTATAATTTAAGAAGTAATGAAGCAGGTCCACATGGAAGAAAAGTGTTGGCATAATCTATTTCCTCGGCCGACCCACGTCCGCATAGATTTTCATACATTAATTGCTTCGCGAGGCTGTTCATTCTGTGAAGACCCGCCTATATACAATATAATTTATTCAAAAATATAAACATATTAATTGTTCACTAATTATCATCAATTTACAGGAAAAAATGTAAGAAACATAATTAATATCAAACATTATTCTTAACTATGATCATAAAATATTATTTTATCCCAAATAATTAAAAAAATATATAAAAAAACCTTACCGATCCATCATATCGCCCTCCGGTCTATTAATAGCTGCATCTTTAGAAGCCGAATACACGTAAACCCGGGTGTCAGCCTTATACCACTTAATACTGTGCATCTCTCCACACGACTTGCCGTAGATACGGCAGCGGAGTCGAGCTGTCTGACCGACGAGAGATGAGGCGTGATCTGGAAATAAAAAATAAATAATAAATATTGTTAAAAAAACTAAAAAAGAGCGTGTGTGTTAGAAATGAAACTTCTTTGGCAAGTTTCAAAGATACCAAAATTGTCGCCTTACTCTATGACGTATTGGTATTGCCATGACGCGAATTTGACCATTAGTTTCTATTATTTATGTAGGTATGTCTTTGGGTATTGACTCTATATAAATTATAGAATATGTTGCAACAATTATATCAAATAAGTATAGCAGCTGTTGATACAATATTTATTAAATAATTATGTTTGTAAGTCTCTCCTCTTGCAACAGAATATAGCTAAGTTTTTATCAAACAATTAAAATGTAGCTTACTATGAAAAGAGTAAACTTCTGGTTAAAAAAAATACGTTAAATATTTTTGGGAATTTTTGAACGAAAGAATCGTGTAAAAACACATTAAAGCAAAAATTTACAAACTAAAATATAAATAAATAGTACACATTCGCATGCAAAGAAAGAACACTACAAAACCTAAACATAAAATACAAAAACCAACCAAGATAAATTCTAAAACATCTTCCTTCAAATCTTATTCAACCAGATTCAGAAATCCTAGACTCTAACTATAGTCCTTTTCACCTATGATGATTCCTGTGACACTTCATCGTGTTCCGAATTACGAATTTTATGTTTAAAAAGTCAAAATAATTTTAGTGCATAATATTTTTATTTTATGGCGGCATTATTACCAAAAATATAAAAATGAAACATCTTAAGCTTATAAATCAAAAACAGTATTGTTTAGTTTAATATAATGAAAAATAAAATAAAATAACACAAAAATATAATACCTACGCAATTCGTGTACATGAAATGGATCGTTGAAAAATCATAGAGTTGGAAAATCATATAATCGGCGCCCATCTTGTGATCGTTTGTTAATGGAGTCAATCGTCTGTACGAGTGCGTCAGCCTTGTATACAAGTTGCATTTTTATATTGATACTTTACGTGATATTCTGTTATTGTTACTAATTGTTATTGTTGGCTTTTTGTTGCTGTTGTTTGCTAAGTTTCCTTAGTTAATTGTTGGCGAAATGCCGAAAAAACTAATTTTGGTACTTTATTCAAATCGATTTCATTTCCATATAGAATATTATCGATTATCAGAAACAATTGATACGATTTCAGTAACCGACATCTCTACACGTGTCAAAAATCGATGTGTCACAGAAATCATCTTAGGTGGAAAGGACTATAGAAACACGTGTGAAAGAATACAGAAAATGACATTAACTACGTAATCCTAATATTGTTGGCTCGTATGCTATGAACAAACAGCTTTATATATTTTCTGTGGTACAAGTTATGAGCGATTTATTAAAAAAAATATTATGTGCTTGTTCTATCCTATAATAAAAATTTATAAGATAATATGTTTCTTTGTTACTCTGTCATGCAAAAAATACTGAAAGATAAAACAAGAATAATTATTGAGAAAGAATATATAATTAGATAGGTAAAGGCAGTTTTTATTGGCGTAAAGTTAACATAAGCAAAGACCGTCGTCTTTCGTGAATTCGTATTTTCAATATAAGTAATCCTAACTAGATTCATTATTTTAAGTAAAATGTAAAACTATATTATACTGCCTTGGTGTACAAGAAAATATTAACATTTTTCAATTCCAGTCTATTACCAGAAACCATATCGTATACTATCCCGTTTTATGTTTGTATTATTTAATTTTATTTCTGATAAAAAAAATTAAAAAATTTGGACAAGCATCGTTATCTTATAAAATGTCCTCTTATTTCGTCCTGACCTAAATGTTATACAAAATTAAACCTTCCACCATTACCATAAAATCGCTTTCAGCTTACACATTACTACGCTACATAAGACGTTATTCCGAGATGCGAAACATAATCCGTTCGTGAATACCCTTGTTGCTGTGAAATGGATTTTTGTGCTCTTTTAGATTATTGTTCAATCTCTGACATCATCATCCTATTATGATAATAGTTATTTTGTATTTTACATGTACAGATTAAGCCCAAAAAAGGATGTAACAATTTTGAAAATACTTTCATGTAGGTAGAGTTGTGGTAGAGCTATATTTTTTTTAGTTATAATTATTTGATAAACGAATTACCAGTCGAAGTTGGGTGGATCGGATCTATTTTTATTATAACGATCACATACTATGCTACTATATATACAATATTGAACAACAGAGAAGCATTTTTATTTATTACTAACACCACCAAAACTGTCTTAAACATTTTCCAAGGGAATATAATAATTTCGACTGAAAAAAGTTCCATACGATTTCCTCCACACTTAACTCTCCGTTAAAAAGTTTATTAATTCCTCAAATCAAAATTTTCATATAACACTCATTTTGAACAAAAATTCCTAAATCCCAGCTCAGTATAAACACAAACAGAAACACCAAAGTCAAACTGGAATTTCCATCCAAAATTAAATAATCCAGGATCAAGATGACCGATCCTTGAGGGTCGAGGATTATGACCGTAACAATAAAATTACAATCCTAACGCAATTTGCACGTATTTAGACGCCCTTTATTAAATCTATCTTATCCCGGCTTCGCTGAATGCTGTTAATAAATATGTTGCAGAATAATCTGCTCCATTGCAACGTGATATAAAGACACATAAACAAACACATTCGCATTTATAATATCTATAAATTTTTCTGCGAATTTTAAATGATATGTTTTACCGTAGCTTAGCCTATCATTCTCTAGCTTCCTAACTGACACAAAAATCATTAATAGTGACGTGACAGAAAGACAAACATAATAATATATACTTAAACATAATAATATCCCGACCGCGATCGCCTCCTTGGTACAGTGGTTGACGCGTGAGCCGAGGGGCCTGGGTTCGATTCCCGGTGGAGACGAAGAAAAAAAAATGTCTCGGTCTGGCAGGACGCGAAGGCTGATCAACTTGTCCCTAAAGAAAATCGATCAGTGAAACAGATGTATGCATAATACATCTGCCCCTTACCCCACTAGGGGACGTACGGGACTTCACTTATATTAATCCGGAATAAAAATTAAACATTGCCTATTACTATGCCTACATAACCACGAATACTTTTAAAAATTCTCAATTAAAACAAAACAAAATAGCATTATGGTCAAAATAGTTATTCGTTATAAGTTTATAAGCTCATATCACTCGTCAATCAATCCTTTCTCTAGTAAACGACATTTAACTGTATTCCTAAAAAACTGATAGTAAAGGTCATTTAAATTCCGTTAAAACTGTAGGTTTTCTAACCATCTAGCACATGGAGTAGATAATTGAACTGTCAACTGTCGACATCGTTTAAAATCGATATAAGCCGTAACGCATCCAGTGTTTGTCGAGCCGTGTTAGTGTAAAATTCAGTTTTTTGGGTGTAAAATCATTTTTAGTTATTGATAAAACACTTTATTAACATACTAGCTGTGCCCCGCGGTTTTACCAGTCCCGCGTTGATTGGTCTTAGCGTGATGATGCCTCGTCAATAAATGGGCTATCAATATTGAAATAATTTTTCAAATCGGACCTGATATTAGTGAGTGCAAACAAACGAACTCTTCAGGTTTATAATATTAATAGAGATTGCTACTAACTGTTTATTTAGAAATTAAAGATTTTTAACGGATTTTAAACGCGATTTATTCATTATATTATTTTCCCGACGTTTCGAACACTTTAAATCACTATCCTACTAAAGTATTAAAGTGCAACTATTTTATTACTTTGACGATATTAAATCTCACAAGATTATCCTGCCTTCATAATACTACACTAATATTGATACAAGAGTGGTTTTCTGTTAGCGTAGCGTTCAATAGAATAGACTACGAAATAATAATTTAGAATTTTTTTTATTTTCATATTGAATATAGTTAAAATTAAATTTAAACTTCATATTTATAGGAAAGTTGAGCTTGTTAGTGAGTTGAAATTTTTTATCACTTATTATCAGAAAATTCGCGAAAATCCCTGTTTCGTGTGTTCATTAAAACATTTTTAGTGATCTAATTAGCGAGTTACATTTTGTTAACATTTTGGTAACTAGACTTGTTCGTGTAAGAAAATTTATGTTTTTACGTGTGTTTCTTAAAATAGGTATAATAATTTAGAACTTATCAGTTATCTAAAGCATGTGTGACAAACTAAATGAAACTCTTACTCTTATTCTTCTCAAATACTAGATTTCGGCAGGCGGCTTTGTCTGTTTTTGTAATATACTAAAAACTTACTCAAGAACCACTCTATCTATAAAAGAACTGCATTAGTTACGTAGTTTTAAAGATCTAATCCTAGATATGGACGGAGAAACAGCAGAACATTCTTTTCTACTACAAAATAGAAATCTAAACAAAAATTAAAAAACAACTTCCAAAACTTTATTTCCGTACAATCTTTCAAGGTAAAACAAAACACCTTTTCCCAATCTAATGCGCTGATTACACCTAACGAGTACAGTGGCGAGTCAGTAAATACGCTCTCGGCCGAGACAGTTGCCGAACCGAGTGGGTGTTTACACTTATTTCACTAGTGGCGAGTCAGTTCAGTTTTGATCACGATGCTGACGTCTGCAATGGATCGAAAAAAAAAAGAATTTAAACGGGTTTTAAATCGGCTGTTACCAGTTATTATTAACGAATTGTGGGATTTATTAGAAATAATAAATAAAAATAATAATTCTTTGAAAAAATACAATGACGAAACGAACGAGTGGCGAGTGGCCGAGTGACGCGACGAGTGCGTGTTTATACCTGCCGAGCGGGATAGCGAGTGGGTACTCGGCCGAGTAAACAAATTGGGATTCTAGTGACTGTCTCGCCGCTCTTCTCGGCCGAGTACTCGGCCGAGCACTCGTTGAAGTGTTTATACCAACCGAGCACTCGGCCGAGGACACTGACTCGCCACTGTACTCGTTAGGTGTAATCGCCGCATAAGTATGACGTCACAATATAATAATTTGAAGCCAAAATAGCTTCGTTTTAACTTTTATGTAACATTGACGTATATGATAATGACGTCATAGTCTTAACGATACGGGTTAAATAAATAGCTGTAGAATATTATGATTTATGGTGATTATTTGTAACGATCATGACGTGATATTATTATAGTTTGAATTTGTGCTTTGTGTTGACCAACTTCGAAAAAGGACGTTCTCTATCGTCTTTTTTTTATTTGACATAATTTTAACATTATTTTGTATCATTTACAGGTGTGAACTGTTTTAAAATAAATAAGCTGATTTCAGAGTAGCGTCTGTTTTTATGCACACAGCCCTTCTTCTTTTGTGTCGAAACAAACGTTTCTAAATAATAAATGTTTTCTTCTTTTACTATGAAGACTAGTAGGTACCGCTGCGCTTACCAGTCACCATAATATAATAGAACACTTCATATTACAAATAACTTTTATCCACATAATGTACATAAGCGTGTGGATGTGACATTTCGAAAATACCGTTCAATATTGCCGCATCCATTTTGGAATTGTGTGTATTTTGACGTAAGCTTTCACTCCGCTACATTTGGTAAATTCCAATGAATTTTTATTTATTGCATTCGAATGAAAAGTTATTCGGTTATTCATGTGTAATCGAATGAAACTGGTAAGTGTTCGTTAGCAATTTTTAAATATTGTTTGTACCTTTGTGCAGAAATTTTACATTCAAATCTTTAGATATAACTATCATAGCAAAACGTTTCTTTTATTTCAAACTAAAATAAATGTTTATTTATCCATATAGTAATTAGAAGCATAGAAATATTAAAATCAATTTTAAAACGGTCGAAGATAATTAAGTTAATTCGTAAGAAAAAAAGTAATCTAATCTTTCATTTTTATTTACAACTAGCAGTCCGCCCCGGCTTCGCCCGTGGTACATATTTACATTTTCTCTACATAAAAACCATCCTCGTACTTCAAGGAATATAATAAAAAAAGAATTATTGAAATCGGTTCGGCCGTTCTCGAGTTATGCGCTTACCAACACATTTTGCGATTCATTTTTATATATAAGACTAGTTTTCCACCCGCATCTTTGCCCGCATGCTCTAAAACTGAACAAATTATAATATTTATCTTCCTCAAGAACCACGCTATCCATTAGTGAAAACAGAATGAAAATCGATGCAGTAGTTTTCGAGTTTACCACGAACAGACAGACCGACAGACTAACTGATGACTTTGTTTTAAAATATGTAGTGACATTAAGTAGGATAGATTTTTGTTAAATAAAACTTCAAGCAATATTCTCAACATTTATTTGAAAGCTTCAAAAATAACGTTAGCGTTAGTGACCATACAGTAGTTTGGTAAAAAAACCTAATTTTGCTGTCGTCTCTCACACGCGATCTAAGACTTATTTTCAGCCATTATTTTGAGGCAATTTTGTTAAGGCTTCGTCATATAGCTTACGAATATGAAAAATTTAATCGCATATTAAAGCTTTAATTTATTAAATTTTATATAAAAGAAAAAAAAATATAGCGAAGTATATCTAAAGAGCTATATAATGAAATTGGGTACATATAGGTAGCTGAAGATCCAGAATAAGACATACGAGAACTCTGTAGGTTTTTTCTTTGAATACGCGGGCAAAGCCGCGGGCGGAAATCTAGTATTATAATATGTAAATTTTAATCCATTAGAAAAACGTTAAAATATCTTCCTTACAAAACGCATTGCACTCGCCCATCTAACCCAATAATTCATTGAACAAAAAAAAAAAACAATGTCTGTACGAAAAGGCCTTAAATAAAAATCCCGCATTGTACAAGCATCATTCGTATTAAATCACATCAAAAACTTCGGCCATAACCGCTCAGCGGTTGGCAAAAGTTGGCAAATTAGCCGCCGATTTATGGCAAGATGCTAATGTGGCGGATAATATCGGGTCGTTCACGGAATAACTGATTTACATGTTTTCCCGTAACGTGAGGAGTAAACAGGTACGTGGATGTGTATAGAGTTTTAGAAGTGATACTTCTTAAAGCGCGTTGGCATGTCGTCATGGCAATACCGTCACGTCATGGAATAAGGCGACGATTTTGGCATATTTTTTTTTACAAATTTTACGTTTATAGAGGCAAACAGAGAAGGTTAATATTATTGTTATGTGTGTTTATAGGTATAAATGTCTGAAACAGATGAAGTGGCTTATTTTCGGCTAACAGCGGCTCCTTTTTTCGAAACATACAATTTTTTTTAAATTAGAATTTGCAAGCATCGTACTATTATGTATCTAATCAAACACATCATAAAATTATTACAGAAGTAAATACTTTTCAAATCAATCATGGTTATTCTTCAATTTACTAACTTGATAATTTCTCCTCGCACTATATATTATGTACTTATAATACTATTATTATAATAATTTACATTAGCATCAAAATAACAGGATATAGCTATACACAATCATACAAACGCAGAAATTTTATTTGCTGCATTTACACCTCAATACAATAATCTGTCCCTACAAACAATAACATAAACACAAAGCATACAACGCTCGCTCTGAACACACTTAATTAAAAGCCATTAACAAAAAATGCAATGAAACCGTAACTTCCGAAAGCGTCATACGTAAGAGTACCTCCATAGTATAAAGAAAGAAGTAAGTTATCTTCGAACAAAGGTAAATCGCGCCGTTTGTATGTAAGCGGAGCGCTTGGCCACGCCCCCCGTTCATGTACGTACGCAAGCTTGACTCACGCACACAACGCCGCTCGGTTCCTTCTCACACACCGGTCTCGTGAGGGCCGTGCCATTGCTGTGAGCGGAGTTTGTTTATACAATTATTTCACATATCAACTTGACAAGTAACAACCTCTTATGGTTGCCTGGAAGAGATTGCTTTTAAGCAATAAGGCCGCCTATTGTACACTTTCCAAGTTTATGTGTTCATATTTTATTTTCGATTCCTGACAAATGTACAATGAAGTATCATAAATAAATAAATCAAAACCCTGCGCCTCACGAGTTTGGGTACCGTGTGCTCCTCAACGCCGGAAGTTGGCTTACTGTTGGTCTTTATACTATGGTACCTCTTAATATTTGCATGGTGACCCAAATTGGAGTAATCCGAAAAAGTTTTTAAATCACGCTTTTGTTCATGACTCTATTGAGGAAGTTGCTTCATTTTAGCTGTCGGATAAGTTTGTATTAAATAGTTTTAAAGCGTATTACCTGTTTGTGTTCTTTGTGAAAATTATTTTTTGATTACTCTTTGGTGTAATATTAATATAACTTTGTTTAATTAATATGTTCATACATTTTACTCCTAATATAATTAATCTGCACATAGTAAGATTTTGAGTTGATTAAAATGCAGATACAGGGTCCCATCCATAAAACTCGTGACAGCTGTAGCTTTTGGAAATATTTTATATTTGTAGTTATTGTAAAAATAATCCTAAAAGATGTAATTTTCAATCCACACTTATATTATAAAACTTAAGAGTTTGTTTGTTTGAACGCGCTAATCTCAGAAACTACTGGTTGATTTGAAAAATTATTTCAGTGTTAGAGAGTCCATTTATCGAGGAAGGCTATTATACATCATCACGCTTACGACCAAAAGAGCGTAGCCACGTGTAACCACGTAGCAACGGGTGAAACCGTGGGGTGCAGCTAGTACATAATATAAATATAATCAATCAGAAGAAGTGCAGGAATATACAATTATTTCCACCTTATATTTGATTACTTTCTGATATTACAAAAAATATTCTTATACTAAAAATATTGTTGAAATACAAGCGATGTAAATAAAAAGCCATGTTGGTACATCTCAGTAATTCAATTACAAAGTTGCTTCATGTTCAACTTTGCGTCTGCAACTTGCTGTATACTGTGTACACTGACTTTGTATACCTACTGTACTTTATTTTGCAAAGCTTTGATTTTTAATAAGTTGTTGAAACATGATTGCGTGTAAGAAAGAACGTGGGTGCAAAGCATACATGTCAGAAGTGAAACTTCTTTGGCAAGATTCAAAGATAATAATCGTCGCCTTGCTCCATGACGTGACGGTATTGCTATGATGCGACCTTGAAATTATACTTTCAACGCGCCTAAAAAAGTTTAATTTCAAAAAATATAAGACCCTCCTTTTAAACTATTTACAAGACGGACTTATAAAAGGATATTAATAATTATGGAGGATATTTTTATTTGCCGCAAAAAAGTTAAAAACTAATTTTCCCGCTAATTTGCACAGAAATAGTTCTATTAGCCAAATTCAAAAGCAACTTATCAAACAAATACTTCCATAAATTCACTTGAACCTTTTAAAACTATGGCAATGAAAAAGAAATATTTCTTACAAGTTCGGTAATAAATGTGCAAGTTTGTAATTGGTCGTTTTACGGATATTTATGTTCGGGAAACATCGTGGCGATTCGGCTTTACATTAATAGCAATGTAAATTGATCTTTATTCAAATGTAACAAAGTTCCTTTTCGTTTATTATTCATATACGCTTGGGCGTCTGAAATTACACTTTTCCTTGAGACGGCTTGTTTAGATTTAGGTGTTCATTTTTGTATTACTGTTTTAAATGTTGGTAATTGTTATTATTTTGCTAGAATTTTTCCCAAATAATATATATTTTCATCTGGTTAATTCGAAAGGTATGGACCGATTGTAATGGAACTTTCCTTTGCAGAAAACTTCTGCTACATTTTGCAACGTATTCAATAATTAAGGAAATAATATAATTAATAAAATATGGTCATATGGCATTCTTTTCAATTCATCCTTTTTTCCATATTAATATTAAAATTCTAAAGTGTGTTTGTTTGTCTTTCTTTTTCGTCACAACAGTGCTATAAAATAGGATAATTTTTGTATCTGGAGATAGTTCGGAAACATAATTTTTAACTTGAATTTCCTTTGATAACAGTTTACAAGCTCTAATATATTTTAATTTTTAATATCAAAAATCGAAATTTACGTAAATTATTTAACGAAACAAGTAACCAATCAACGTTTAAGCAATCTCAAATAAGATTGTATCTGGTTTATTAAATTGTTACACAAAATTAATTCTTTGATGTTTTCAGCATTTTCTTAACAAATTAATTATGTACTTATAATTAATATTGCGATCAAAGTTCTATTAAATGTAATTTGTTACAATTGATAAAGGAAATTTATCTTTCGTTAATCAGAGGATATATTGATCCAACTCTGTAAAAAATATATTGTAATAATTTAATTTCGCCAACTACCTAGAAGAATAGATAATAACTATATTTTTATGTCTGATATTGTAGGTTGTAAATTGGTGATGATTTACGTTTTTTAGGGCTGATTTTTCAATGCTTGGATAAAACTTATCCGTCCAATAAAGTATTACATGACAATATTAAAATGTCATGTAAACTGTCAAGTACGGGCAATTAGAATACGTTTTTAAAGTTGTAGTTTTATATTCGACGAATTAGTTTTATCCAAGCATTGAAAAATCGGCCCTTAATCTATAATATAAAAATGAATCCCAAAATGTGTTGGTAAGCGCATAACTTGAGAACGGCTGAACCGATTTCGATAATTATTTTTTTATTATATTCCTTGAAGTACGAGGATGGTTCTTATGTAGAGAAAACGTAAATACGTACCACGGGCGAAGCCGGGGCGGACTGCTAGTTAATCAAATATCTTAGTCGAGTGTCTTAGATTTCTTGGAAAAAGAAGCAGTTGTTTTTCATCAACTTCCCGGACCTTTAGCCTACCTACATTTAGTAGAATGTCCATTTATAACTATAGCTTCAAAGGTTTTGATAAAAGCGAGCGGACTGTAGTCAATACTCCATTCGAACTAAAATCCACACAGTGAAGCCCATTCTAATATAACACAAATAAATCATACCGTCCGCATGTATCCCTGAATGATAGGAAAAAATAAATAAAAATCGTGTAGGTACGGATAGCATATCGTTTTTCTACGTCACTATCTTCCGGGTACAATACCCGTGATTTATATGCTGTCCGTATTTTATTAACATAGTCCGAGATTAATGCTGTTTTTTGTAACTGATAGATATCATTTTTGTCATTATAGTCTGTACTCATATTACGATGATAATAATTATAGTGATGTATGTGTTATGTTTGTATGGTTAAATCTACAGATTCACTAAGCAATCGATTTAATGTATTTTTTTACAAGTCTCTTTCGGGAATCGAACCCAGGTCCTATTATAACATTCATACTATTTCGTCTTGAAATAAATTCTATACATTTAAGTTTTTAATTAGGTACACATTTTCGTTCACAGTTGGTAAAGCTATCTATCTAATATTATAAAGCTGAAGAGTTTGTTTGTTTGAACGCGCTAATCTCAGGAACTACTGGTCCGATTTGAAAAATTCTTTCGATGTTAGATAGCCCATTTATCGAGGAAGGCTATAGGCTATATAATATCATTACGCTAAGACCAACAGGAGCGGAGCACTGAAACCGCAAAAACTGCTGAAAACTGCTGGGCACAGCTAATAAATACTTTAATTACACATTTTTCGTTCACAGTCGGTAGAGCTACGTACCTATAAGTAATATATAATTGAACCTCAGCAAATCTCATTGCGTATTATAAGCTTAGTATATTTGCAGGCTCCAAAATTGTCTGAGATACTATTTGCAGTCTAGACAAATAAAAAATAGGCATTATCTACAATACTATAACAGGGACGTACTGGGTACAAAGTAGGTACGCTGAAATAAAGAAGTAAAAGAGAAACAGCAGCTCAATTTCTCTCTTTCTTCTTTATTAAAGAAGATCTTAAGAAAAAAATATTACATTAAAACTACTAGCACTACTAATAGTTCAAAGTTTATTAATATTAAATACAAAACCAGCTATATTCTGTTATGCCAGGATAAAAAGATAGACAATCTCATATGGAATCGATCAGCTGATATTGATAAGGAACATAATCATAACATAATATTTCTATATATTATATGTTATTTTTATTTTAGGAGACTATCAGTTGCCAAAACATTATTTTTATAACTAAATAACTCAGTTGAAAAGATAGATCAATAGCAATTATTATTCATGATCTCTTATTTAGAAGTTAAAATCGTAATTGCTTTTGAGCGTCTTTAATTGCTTCGTGAAATATAAAGTTTCACATTAATTAATCATGAATTTGCGTAAATAATACAATTATATATTTAATTGACATTAAATTAGCGACATTTGTATATTATATATGTTAATTGTTTTTACTTATCCATATTATATCAAATTTCTTAAAAATAAAATAAAAATAACTGTCAATTATTTCATTTAAATACTTCCATTCATGAGAAAGCTGTAATGAATTACATACAATAAAATACAAAAATTCCTATGGAAGGGGGAAAATTTAACATTCCGTCAAGTCCGGCCCTGGTGTCCATTTAGAATCTAGATCATAAAAATCATTCCAAATCCCTCACGTCGACAGTTTTTTTGCTCTATTATTTATAAATTATACATTCTACCCACATTTATAGAATATAAATTATGAAATATGCTTTTCCTTAAACAAAAATTTCTTAGTCAAAGATTATTTTACTTATGAACACATACAGCAGAAAGCTTTTATAGAAGCGGTCTAAATTTAATTTAGATACAATAAATGTGTTTCATATTTACTCCATATTAGACCCGACTCAGTATTAACCAATGATTTCATTATTGGAATCAGTGTTATAGTTTTCAAAGATAAATTCAAAGATTCTATAATAATAATATGTAATACGTAGATGAATTTTATCATCTCTTTGAATTTGTTAAGGCATTAAAAATATTATTATCTTTTCAAAACCATAATATTATGTGTAGCAGTTGTCGCTAACTATAATTGTTAGTTATTTTTTTATTTACATTTCCCAAATCATGATAATTTTCATTGAAAAAAAAGTTTTCAAGTTCTCCGACTCCGTCACAAGATGGCACTAGTTCAACTATTTTTTTTCAATGATATCGTTCATTGGGTAACCATGATGTATTTAGGAGTAAAATTATAACTTTAATAAGTGAATGAATGCAGCGTACCTACCACGCGATTAGGAACTTCGTTCCAACAGTATTATATCCAATGTGGGAAAGTAATGGCGCTAGACTAACGGCCTTACTAATAAAAAGTTAAACAATGGATAAATTTCTACCATTTTATACCATAGCTGTGTCCTGCTCTTGCTCACATGAAATGTCAATCATAAAAAGAAGACAGCTTATTGCAGTAACTAATCCATTGCATAGCGAATGGGTAACATTTCATTAGTTAGTCCGTACCAATATAGCGCTGTCATTTTTCCAAACTGGAAATAACACTGCTTATGTCTTAACATACATAGTATAAGAGCTATACCGCACTTGACACATAATATTGGGCAGCAAAAGCCGCAAGTCACGCTTAGCTTTGTATTTGACTCACGTTGTGACGTAGGTTCGATGGTGTGTCAGAATATTTTGCAGTTATCATCATTTCTGAGAGGCTGACGGGTACACTGTTAGTGGTAGATCATCTATGGATATAGTGGATGGATATATATTTCACTATGGATATAGTGAAAATAAATATAAGCAGTATATAAGCCTGTTTTTATAGAAAATACAGTTATTACCAAAATACTGTTATTTATAGAAAATACAGTATTTTGTCACACGCATCACCTTTTTATGTAGATATAATATGTTACCGTATTATTAAAACTTATAAATATCTTACTAAATAATTATTATATTAGCGGCCCGCCCCCGCTTCGCCCGTAGAATAAATAAGAACCGTCCTCGTACTTCAAGTAAAATAATTAATTAAATCGGTTCAGCCGTTCCCGAGTTATGCGCTGACTGACACATTTTGCGATTCATTTCTATAATATAAGTAGGATTATGAACCAAGGAATTGGGATTATTATTGGGATAAACAGGAAATTGAGAAACTGTTTTCTTATTTATTTCTAGCAAGGTAGTTAAGTATCCAGAGTCATCATATCCAACGATGTAAGTATTTTTAAAATCGGCAACGTAATTCCTGAGTTTAGTGCTTTCAAACAAATAACCTGACAATATTATAAAATAAAAATATTAGTTATCCCGATGATAAAATACCCGCATCTCAGTAGTGGGAACGTATATGGGCTGATGATGATGAATATTATTAGTATAGATACATTAGTAATAATCTATTCTAATATTATAAAGCTGAAGAGTTTGTTTGTTTGAACGCTAATGTCAGGAACTACTAGTCTGATTTGAAAAATTATTTCGGTGTTAGATAGCCTATTTATCGAGGAAGGCTTATAGCACGTAGGCTATATATCATCACGCTAAGAACAACATAAGCTGAGCCACGCGGGCAAAAACGCGGGGCACAGTTAGTTAAATTTATTTCAAAATAAGGCTTAGTACTATCACGTTGATGTCAGCGATGTTTACCTCCCCTCGTCCTTGAAGTTACAAATGTTTATATCCAACTTTATGTAATAACTCAAGTGAAACGTCAAACATAACGACAAACTAAGTTAAAGTTGGTAACTTAACTATGGATACATTTACTTGTATAATTATTTGCTAGTTAAGTTACAGGAACGCTCCGCTTTATTAGTTTTACTTACTTTTCAACACGTGGTGTGGTGTTAAATATGTGAATGGCTGTCTGTATATACAAAATGAATAAACAAATTTATGTGTGATTTTAAATACGGGTATAGAGATGTTACTCTATCTTTAGCTGGTGCTAAAATTGCAAGTTGGAGAATTATTTCTTATTTTTTATATGAATAATATAATTTATAAAAGACTAAGTATAGATAATTTATACCATTTGAAACACTTGAAATCGAACCTATTATCCTAAGGCACCCGTTACACGCTCAATCTAGAATGTGATCCTTGATCATGATCATTGATCTCAATCCAGATTGACTGTGTAATGTATTTGATTGACGGATCGTAAAATCTGATCAGAAAATATCTAGATTTTTTGAAATCAACGATCTCGATCCTTTGATCGAGATCCAGATTGATCGTGTAATGTAACATGCTGTCAAATTACGTCAGTCTGCGTTCGGAGCGCGATGGAGTCGGACGACAATAACGACGATATTCCGGCCCGGCCACAAGTGCTGGCTAGTTTTGCAGCTAAAAAATGTTGTAAATAAAAGTTGTTCCTCGAAAAATAATCTACAAAAATGGTCTTTATCATTTCTTCGTAAAATGATAAAAAAAAGTTTTATTGAAAAATATAAATAACTCTAATTAATGAACATTTTCGCTTATAACTTTTTTATTTATAGTTCTACAACAAAAACTTACTGGACCAAAGTTGTAGAGAATTTAATTTGCAACAAATAATGTTAACAATTTTTTTATCGGATAAATAGTTTAAGAGATATATCGTAAAAACCATTTCAACCGCTATTTTCAAGATGGCGGTCGTGGGACAAGGGTGGCGACCCCACAAACTTGGTTTTAGCTTCACACTGACCCCCCTACATATAAAAAAAATAAAATTGCGTCCTCTAAAAACGCAAGATTAGGCCTGAAAAACATTTCAATGGACTAATAATTATTGCTGCACAAGCTTTGTTCTTATTCAGATCCATTTAGTGGTTGTGAATGCGTGTGCATTTGACAATGTCGAACAGTGGACTGATATGACCTGGATTGACCATCTAATGTCGCGACGATCCACATAAAGATTCGTCAATCCGTCACCTGACTTGGATCGTGATCTGGATTGAGCGTGTAACGGGTGCCTAAGTTTTAAAGCATGCACTCACCACTATACCAACGCCTCTATTCCATACATAAATTAGTTATATGCTTAAAAACCATAATTTTTCATTTCCCAGTAAAATTAAACACAATTTCGTTACATATATCACGTCTAAGCACTAACGTCAGATTTATGAAATAGAAAATTGTCTATTAGCACTACGAAACTTGGCATATATTAAGTTTGAAGGGGATGTGTCGACAATAGTCGTCGTCGTCGTCGTCGTCTAATTTGCTAGTTCTTTTTGTGTCTACTTTTCAAAATTATATATCCTACTAATATTATAAATGCGAAAGTTTTTGAGGATGGATGTATGTGTATGTATGTATGTTTGTTACTCTTTCATGCAAATACTACTGAACCGATTATAACGAAATTTAGACACATACATAATAACTTGGTTCAACACATAGGTTTTATCCCGGAAATCCCACACGAACGGGAACAATGCGGTTTTTTTACAAAACGCGGGCGAATCCGCGGGCGGAAAGCTAGTCAATTTATAATGTAACATCATTTCCTGTACGCCTCAACTAAAATTAATTAAAAAAGGAAGCAATTTTCTTTATTCTTAAACGTAAAATAATATAAAAAAGTACATATTATTAAAAATATTACAACGTAACATATTACGTAATCTAACAGCAAGCTGCAACTCGCTTATTTCAGGAAAAATCTGCAGTCTTGCACCATACATTACATAAATGCTCTTATATTTGTCCATGAAACAGTGCCATCGCAATCCTTAAGAAAAATAGCGCTTTCCACGCCTCGAGAGGCGATTTGTCGACTTTTTGCTAGCAACCCCCTCACAGTTAGCGAGGCTATAAATTATGGCAATGGACTGTAATATGTCAGGGTTGAATCATTTTTTCTATGACTTATAATTTTCGAGTTTTATACAGAATAGTACAGTAATATTGAAATTTGATGTTTGCATTTAGTAATGAAGGTATAGTCTCCTAATGTCGGTGAACGAGAAGCTCCAACAATATATTATTATGTACAATACTAGTTGGGCCCCGCGGTATTACCCGTAGTACTCAGCTCCTTAGCGTGATGATATATAGACTATAGCCTTCCTCGATAAATGGGATGGGATAAATCTAACACCGCAATAATTTTTCAAATCGGACCAGTAGTACCTGAGATTAGCGCGTTCAAACAAACTCTTCAGCTTTATAATATTAAGTATAGATTACTGATTTTTCCCCAGTACAGAGCTGTCAAAGTACGCTTAACACGATCACTAACTTAAACGATGGTTTAGAGTCTCTGACCATCCGTTGATAACTTGACATTTGTAGAATCCGTCTTCACTGGGAACGGGAGCTGCCACTTGAGAAAATGAAAAATAAGTCAAATATTATTCAATGGATAGGGAACATTATTAGAAGTAGGTCAATAATATGAGAAATTTATCATAAATATTTTTTATATAGAAGATGAAAATCCATGGAGGGTTGTCGCGTAAACCACAGGACAGTTCTTTGGCAAATTATGATATATTATGTAGTTAGATATAAGTTACATATTATGTAAAATTGAATTGTAATATTGACATGATTATAAAAGAGCAACTACCGAGTTTTTTGCCGGTTCTTTTCCATATCTATGGAGAAAAATCAGAAATTACTGCTTTCCGAATCGGTGGTAAATGTTAAAAATATGTAATGACGATTCGAAAGTGCTTCTAAAAGAAGTTTAATTGAATAAATAAATGTTTGAGATTGAGTATTTTTTATTTATTACCACCAAAAATTATTCATTTATTCAGTAGGTAAATTAAAATTACCTCAAAACGCTATAAATGCAAATTCTCACCAAAATTGAAACAGTGATTGATAATGATACGGTCCCTAATAAAAAGGAAAAGCTACACAACAAAATAAACAGTAGACGCTGTCAAAACTCTCAACAGCGGCGTAGCAATTACTGGTATTTCGAAATATGTCGTACGTATTAAAATTTCGAATAGACATGTCTAGGCTTGACTGAAACTTTTTCAATTAGTACTTCGGCGATTGAATTAAAATTGAAATGGTTTTGATTTTTATTTATAAGCTTGCTATTCATGTCGTTTTGAGAACAGAAACTACCTTTTTAGCGCATTTTTTTTTCATATTTTAACGTATTTTACCTTTGAAAGTTTAGAGCCACTTGTACATTTTAAATGGTTTTGTTTTACTTTTATAAGACTGTACAATAAAGAGTAAATAAATAAATAAATCTTAAAATGATTGTTAGAAACAATAGAAACAATAAAAATAAATTATATTAATTATCAGATCATCAAAATGAGTTCAGTAGTTTTAAATATCACTTGTATTATATAGTTATTACCTAAGTTGAAAAAAATAATGTAGTGGTTTTACTACACAAAAAAGATATAAATATAAACATAAGCATTCTTTATGGTCTTCCTTTTTATATCCCCCTCCCACGATTCGCCCATAATTTAATTCACCAGCGAAATTTGCAACACAAACTGTTTTCCGATACGTTATCACGATTGCTTTACGGCTAAATTAACTGCGCCATGAACAATATAGGGTTAAAAATATATAATGCGACTAGCATTCCGCCCGCGGCTTCGCCCACGTTTTCAGAGAAAAACCCGCATAGTTCCCGTTAATGTTGGATTTTTGGGATAAAAAGTAGCCTATGCGTTAGTCTGGGTCTTCATATACCAAATTTCATTGTAATCGGTTCAGTAGTATTTGCGTGAAAGAGTAACAAACATCTATCCATCCATACTTACAAACTTTCCCATTTATTATATGAGTAGGAAGGTTTTATAATTTGATAGGTTAATGTTATCAGAAACTAAGTGTATTTGTAGTAAGCATTACTAGATTAGTATGAACATTTTGCTAAAGCTATACGAAAAATGTATTGTATCACATACGTTGAATTTTACAATCATTTACAGGTAATAATTTGCCTTCAGTTCAATAAACCTTTTTAGAAATTACCATTTAAAAATTCAAGAAATAATCAATATTTTGAAGTTAATACCTACATTTTTTTTTACTTTACTTTTTACTTTGTTGTTTCACATAAAAACTGCTCGTATCTGCATGAAATTTATCAAAAAAGGAAATCAAAACCTGGACTAGCACAAAGGCTATTTGTTTTCCATATTCCACTAGAGTAAAACCACGGGCTAAAGCTGTTAAAAATATATAGTTTAGTACATTTTCAATATTTTTGAAGTGAAACTTTTTTTCAAAAATTTCAAGGTCGCGTCATGGCAATACCGTCACGTCATGGACGTAAGGCGACGATTTTGGTATCTTTGAATCTTTGAAGTTTCACTTCTGACACGGTACATACACTCTGTTTTCATTTACTATATGGAATAATATAACATTTTATGAATTTTGCATAAATGCATAAAGATAAAGCCGAAAGAAAAATATTTTAAACCATTAAGCACCGATGATGCAATATAAATGAATCGCGATTTAAATCCGCTATTAATACTTCATTCAAACCATTTCTCATTATAATAAAATTCATTAAAAATATCCTACTAATATTATAAAGGCGAAAGTTTGTATGGATGTTTGTTACTCTTTCACGTAAAAACTACTGAATGGATTTGAATGAAACTTTACCACAATATAGCTTATACATCAGAATAACACATAGGATAGGTTTTATCCCGGAAATCCCACGGGAACGGGAACTATGCGGGTTTTCCTTTGAATACGCGGGCGAAGCCGCGGGCGGAAATCTAGTCATCCATACAAATAAAGTTGAATCTGCATGTAAAGCTTGATAAATAAACAGCTTATCTGCTACAGCTTAGCTGCTTAATCTGTTAATGATTTAAAATATCCATTCATACATAAAAATAAACTATTTTTCAGTTCAGAAATCGATTCCGAACGAAAAATAAAACAGCCCCCCTAGACAAGTGGCTTTCTATTAGCGTAAAGTTCAATAGAATAGATTATGAATGTATGAGATTGACGTTTGATTACGACGACGACGACGATTGATTAAGTCAATCTCATACATTCATAATCTATTCTATTGAACTTTACGCTAATAGAAAGCCACTTGACTAGGGGGGCAGGTAATTTTGCCTTGATATCGATTGTTTTGTCATAAGTCAATAAAACATGACGTTTAAAAATAAAATGCATTATTTTTACTAGCTTAAAAATCCAGTAGCATGCTTATGTTACCATTACACGCCGATTTTCTGTTGTGATGTGATACCTTCCTACCTAAGCGTTCTCCTCTATACAATAAAAAACTAAAACACACTAAAAATAATACTTTACCACGTAGTTATAATACAAGAGCGTCATCTAGTAGCACAATTAATAAGTACGAAACTGTGCAAGGATTAAAATTGTTTGAGCGCGGTATACGGGATTACGCTTGCTAGTATCAACATTGCACGCTCCGACTATATCAGAGTTGCTGATGTAAAGTAATTTTTAATAACGTTTATAAGTTCTTTGAGAATAGTTTTTAGATTTTACAGTCATGTTTTAATAATATTATGTAAATGTATAATGAGATCAAAATCGGTCCAGCCGTTTTGGAGATTAAGAAGCAGAGTTCAGCACTTGTCACGCTCCATCATAATTATACTAAATCTCATCATAATCGATTCAGTAATTTACATTTTCTTTATGTAAGATAGACAAGGTTGTGTTTAATTAATTATATAGGTTAATTATATTAACGTTTATAAAAACCACACAAAGAAAACAAAACATACTTAATTATAAAATAATAAAGTTGTCAACAAACGAGATAATTAGCGACTGTAGCGAAAAATAATGTTTTTATAGAATTACATTAAAAATGTTACATTTTAAATACATTGAAATGGTAAAAGTGTAAGTATTGACCTAAAAAAGTAAAAACTATTCAAATAGTGTTTAATACTTATAATATTTATATTATAATTACTAGCTGTTGCCCGCGACTTCGTCCGCGATTAGGTCGTTTTTCGTCATTCGTCGTTTAAAAAAATACGTGACACTTTATTTTTGAATGTTCTTAATTATTGTCTCTTATAAAATTTAACTACTTACATTAAAATTGAACACTCTGATAAGAAAATCTTAAAATCTGAAGAAAACATGAATGAATGTGATTTAAATTCTACATTACTTAGTATCAAAATATAATAATCTAAATTAAATGTAGATTAACAGTTTGAGCACACCATTATAGAATATGTACTTAAGTATTAAATTACGTTAGTTAACTTTACTAAAAACACGATGACTTTCTTTCGCGCTCGGTACCACAAACTAAGCATGTTTGTGGTAAGTGGCCCGCGTGACGCGTCACTTGACCCCCCGCGAGTTCCCCTCCGTTGCTATGCGAAAATACATTCGTTGCTCTATTTTAGGAAAAATTTGTAATACTGTGGCCTGGGCGTTATAACACGTCCAGGGAGTTCCTGAGTGCCGATATCACCATCTTGAGGAAAAGCTTCTAATGTCGATTTAAAACTGCATACATACGAATTAACCTGTTCTAAAATTGTGAAATGAGTTCAGTTTTAAATTTGAGAAATATTGATTTCTTGTATTCCACTATTCGTTGTAGTCGAATACAAAATATAGGGTAAAAGTGGGATAGATTTAGACTTTTTGAAATAGCCTCATAATTTTAAAAACATGAATCTTATACGAACACTTTGTATGAATATAGCTAGGTTAATTATCTGTTTTGAATCACTATATATATTTTTTATCCTATCATTTATAGATAATGTGTAATAAACATTTTTGTAGAACACCTTTTTTGAGTATAGATGCCTGCAGAGTTAAACAAACTTAGGTTGGCCTACAGGCAAAAGGGATCCTATCAAATGGTAAACTTGACCTTGTATCTTAAAAGTAAGCATGAACGGACCTTCTGATAATTATTGAGCACCAAAGGATCATATTTTGAAACGCGCTACTATAAGAGCGAATATTGTCTAATAACAGTTTACATTGCACAGTATGTTCCTCTAAAAGTAGTGATTTCAAAGGTTCCGGTATATCTTCAAATGAAAGCCGACTCCTTACTACACTTTAAAGCATTACAAAAAGAACATACTACGCCTTTACAGAAGATGATCTGTAATCAATTGTGAGGTTATAAGCAAACCCACTTTTATATTTGTCAGACCACACCACCGAATTCGTAGATTGTTTACCTCAAGTCATTAAGACTATGACGAAATCTGTCTGCAGTAAGACGGCCGGCCTCTCGCTATTCGTCCGTTTCCAGAGACCGAATAGTTTCAATTCTTAATCTTTCATTAAACAAACTTATTAATCGTTCTTGTCTCATATAATTGTAATATTCGCGTCCCTACTCTAGTAATGACTAAGTATAAGCAATGGCTTATACTCATGTTCATCTTCAAGAGATCGAATAATATTATGATGCACCCTATCATTTGTCAAACGGTCTTCATATTGAGTAAAGTTTCAGATTCTCGAGATAAAATATGACTGTCGTGATCAGTAGTGAGACGTAATTCCGCTCTCAGTGAGGGTTTCGGTCTCACGGGATAGTACAATATGCCGTTTGCGATCAGCTGTGAGACGTCATACCCTCTCAGTGAGGGTTTCGGTCTCACGGGATAGTAGGGGAGACCGGATTTGGTTGTCTCACGGGTTGGTTGTCACAGCGGTCTTAACACAAAACTGAACTATCGAATAAGTCTGTTGAACAGCGTGGCAAGAGTGATACAGTGACAACGCTGTCCCCACTTCGCGTCAGACCGCCCCGATCTGCCGTGAGGGCCTCACACGTGTTTATTGTTTTCGCACAGATTTTTTATGATATGAGGACCGAATATGCTCCTCATAACATCACTTTTTGTGAACGAAACGACAGCGCGGTTTAATTTAATGCCAACACCATTAGAAAAAAGGATTATTATTAATTGTGAAAAAATATCATGATTTACACTATTAACACTCTTTTAACATAAAATATAAGTCTGTGAGTGTGTAAAAATAAATCCAACTAATTACACATCAAACTTATGTTTATAATTAGGTATACGACATGAAAATATATTAATTACCAAGCAATAGACAACAGATAAGCAGTGGTGGCTCAGTGGTGAGAACTCGGACTTCGAATCGATAAGTCCGGGGTTCGAGACCAGGCGAGCGCGCAGGAAATAAATTGATTTTTCAATTTATCTGCGCATGTTGTAACATCACCACTGCTCGAACGGTGAAGGAAAACATCGTGAGGAAACCGACATGTCGAAGAATTAAAAAGTTCGATGACATGTGTCATCCGCCAACACGCACTTGGCCAGCGTGGTGGATTATGGCCTGTACCCTCATAGGAGGCCCGTGTCCCAGCAGTGGGAACGTATATGGGCTGATGATGATGAATAATACAGATAAATACTGAACATAAGTAGGTATAATAGATATTAAGTAGTATTAGTTAAAATATACTTTGACTGTCAGTCAAAGTTTATTTTTACTAACAACATGTAAATGAAGAAGAAATAATAATTACCAACGAACTAACCTTTTCTATAATACTTAACACGGCACATTTTTCAAATTATCTTGCTCAACCCTGCTCAAAAATTTGAGGGTTTTGTTGGAACTTTAATATGTCAAAACTATGATATATCTAAACTACGATACAACTTGCTTGCGGAAATGCTGATTACAATTGTGAATCTAAAGAATAACTAACAACATACTATTCAATTTTATTGAGCTGATGAATATCTTTTGCCTGGAAGAAATCACAGTCGCCTAATAAATATACTGTGTTTTCTTATAAAACCGTTACATAATTTATTTTATCTACTTAAATAATGAAAATGATATTATATTTATAAAATATAAAAAATATTATGTAAAATGATTAAAAATAAATAAATGAAGCAACTACGATTCAAAGAAAACATCTTTTTCAGTGTTAAAATGCTCTTAGCAATCCCGGATGATGAACTGTATCATGTACTCTGATCCCAGTACGGTCAGTACCTCGATAGCCATAACGATAAATATTATAATCAGATAACCGTCAATGATAATGGTGTCTAGTTTTACTTTACTTAGGGCCGATTTTTCAATACTTGGTTAAAACTTATCCGTCCAATAAAGTATTACACGATAATATTAAAATGTCACGTAAACTGTCAAATACGGACAATTAGAAAACGTTTTTAAAATGTAGTTTTATACATTATTCGACGAATAAGTTTTAACCAAGGATTGAAAAATCAGCCCTTAAAATAATAAACATCTACCCTCACTTTAAAAAAATGTAGTATACATATTTATTATTTACACGAAATATACCTTATAGGGAAGGGAAGATATGGGCTAAAGAGTTAAATAAATAACATAATTATATTTAAATTATTAATTTCCAACTGTGTATTCAGTAGTGTTAACATCTAAATTGATTTGATTGTTACGAAATCTCATAGATGGCGCTGTTACAAAATTAACATTATACAACTTACATTCTTTAAACTATGTTTCTCTTCCCAAGTTACTTAAATGGCATAATTTTTATAGTGTCAATCTAGATATTGTCAAACAACATTTATATATGCGTGATTTGATTATTAATTTCCAATAGTTAACGTGTGTTTGATTTTTCTAACACTTCATAGATGGCGCTGTTTCAAATTTGTCTTTATACTGCTAAGATTCATTTAACTGTTTCTCTGCCAAAATTACATAAATGACGTAGTTTTTATAGTCTCAACTGTAAAGCTAGAAAATAGCGTGGCTTACTCAAAAACAAATTTTCCAATAGTTAACGTGTTTGATTTTTATAACACTTCATAGATGGCGCTGTTTCTAATTTGTCTTTATACTGCTAAGATTAATTTAACTGTTTCTCTGCCAAAATTACATAAATGACGTAGTTTTTATAGTGTAAAGCTAGATAATAGCGTGGCTTACTCAAAAACAACATTTAAATATGAGTCTTTAGATTGTACGCTGTCGTAGTACACGGAATACGTAAGAAAAATAAAGGTTCACAGCTCCTCCCCCGGAGGTGATAGCATGATAATATGTTTAAAAAAGCCTCACCCGACCTGTTAGTAATATTCATGCAAAATTTGAAGTCAATCTATGCAGTACTTTTCGAGATTTGCCTGGACAAACATACAGACAAACAGACAAACAGACAAACAGACAAACAGACAAAAATTCTAAAAACTATGTTTTTGGCTTCTATATCGATTATAGATTACGGCCCAAGTATTCTTTTAAAAAAATATTCAATGTACAGTTTTGACTTTCCTACGATTTTATTATATGTATAGATTATAATAGTAATTATGTAAATGTGGGTAAGTCTGTAGAATCATAGCTATGAAATTGATGAACAAATTTGAGTTATATCTATACTAATATTATAAAGCTGAAGAGTTTGTTTGTTTGTTTGAACGCGTTAATCTCGGGAACTACTGGTCCGATTTGAAAAATTCTTTCGGTGTTAGATAGCCCATTTATCGAGGAAGATTAAAGGCTATATATCATCACGCTACCACCAACAGGTGTGGAGCCACGGGGGTGAAACCGCGCGGAGCAGCTAGTTTTTATATAAAGTTTTATTCGATTGTATTCAGCTCTTATTTATTTATATTTGTGTTTGATTTTGAGTTTGAGTTTATTTATTGGATTGTAGCTACAAATTTTGATAGTAAATTATGTAAGCATTTAAACAACTCACGTAGAGATAGATTTGGTAAAGCTCACATTAAGGTATATATTGTAACATCGTATTGAATAATGTTATCTGTTAATTATAATTAGACATAAATCAATAAAATTATATTTATAAATCGTAAATCATTATTAAAATGAAAGAAAGAATCTTTGTTGAATTTTGTTGCGAATGGTAAAGAATATCTATTATCTATGTTTAAGTAAAGATGGCGTCTAATATCTAAGTACAACGTTATAATTTGTGATGATATTTGCATTATCATCAAATATAATGCATCATTTATTCTACATCCTAACAATCTTTTACATGTAATAACACACACACATTAAACAATTTATTAAATACTTAACAAATTTAT